>NC_089812.1:25947932-25972932 GCF_029633855.1 Hoplias malabaricus | reverse complement strand
TGTGAATGCGACACTACCTGCTGCACCACAGTGCCGCCCTAGTGTTCATAATGTAATACTTAATTCTAGGTTATTTGAACTTGAATTTAATGACAATCTGAATTCGAAAAAAAAAATGAATTTACCTGTCATTCATAACAGGCAACACTTACCATAAAAAGAGTGAGAATGTTTGTATATTAAATTACAATTCTATCTTACACAAAACGTATCTGTACGTCTATAAAATCGTTCATTTGTATGAGCACAGCTTGAATAGTCCGAGCCGTGGAGCCGGGGAACTGTGTTGTCTGGAGTGACTGAGCTCAATCCAGTGAGGATTTTGAGTGGTGTTTCTCCGGAACTAATCTTCCAACACCAGTACCTGACTGCACGAAGAGTCTTGCAGTTGAATCCAATCAAATCTTGAGGGTAATACACCAGTACCAAGCCTAAAGCTTTCCTGGAAGAGTAGAAGCTGTCCCTGCAGGAAATGGGGATAAACTCACATTAATATTAATTCAGGGGGAATATGGATATATGGAGGATATAACTGGAATACCCAAGTGAATCAATTCCAGTCACAGACTGGCACTGAAATTCCCAGTGGAAACTCTAGCACGGCTGCTGTATTGAGTTCTCAGAGTTTGAAAGCTTGCTGATGTGGAAACATGAGGCTTAAAGTGAACATGAAGCTTGTCAGAAATAAGCAAACACTACACAAGAGGACGCATCAATTAACACCAAAGTCATGCCTGACAGTTTAAGGTGGTGAAAAGCTAAAGGCTGGGGCTAGTGCAGCTGCATGCAGATTAACACAGGCAAACATGCATACACACACACACACACACACACACACACACACACCAAACAAAGAACAAACACAGGTCTTCGCCTCATCATTCCACATTCTGTACAGGACCTGAAGGAGCACGCTCTCCCTCACTCACTCAAACGATGCCAACATCATGAAAGCAGTCTTGATCTGCCCGGTTCAACACGGCAGTGTTTGTGTATTCATCAAGCACTCCGAGCTCTGTCTCTTCCTCCAGAATCACCTTGTCATTGACTCAATGCAGGCAGAATGCTTAAACACACACACACACACACACAATCCAACAAACCAGCAGTGAAGAGACTTGTCTGTATCCCTATTAACCAGGAGTAATGAAATGATACGACTAATGTGACTCGACTGTGTTACAGAGAGCTGGGTCTATCCAACACTGCCAAATATTTGCAGACACCAGTGCAATCTTATTTAAAATTAAGCCCATTGAGCTTGTCCCCAAATACAGAGGTCTTCAAATACAGACCTTGGATCCAGGTTCCAGGCCACTGCTAATGCACCTAACTAGCCAGGTATTGCCATAGCAATGGAATATTTTAAAATCCCGGCCTGGAATAAGGACCAAAGGTCTGGATTTGAAGGCCCTGCTATCTCCTACGCTCTTAGGAATGCTTCACACTTGGTATATTACTGTGAGGCTTTGATTGCAGTCTGCCACAGGAGCGATACCGACATATCTGAGCTCTGATACATATGTTGAATGATTAGTTCTAACCTCAAACACGACTCCAACTCATCCCTGCAATATTGGTTGGAACTGCATCACCTCTCCGGAAATAACAGTTCCACTGCTCCACAGTCCAGTGCTGGGGAGGTTTACACCCCTCTAGCCCAGGCATGGCAGTGTGTACTCACCAAGACAGATGATGTGAGTAATGAGCCAAGAGCTGTAGCACACCCTGCTGAAGAAGCTGAAGCTGGGTCTGATAGAAAGTTGTTAGAACACAGTGTGTCGCAGTTTGCTGCAGTATGAGCCTGTGTGCACATGCTGGTCCCTTGACTCTACAGTACATGCCATTTTCCTTCCTTCCTAAGACCATTTTTATAGGTACTCACCGCCGCACACGAGGAACACCTCAAGAACTACCAACATGGAGATGCTCTGACCAAAGCATTATGACGTTCACAATTTGACCCATGTCAGCTTGGCACATTTAACCATTAAATCACTGTTCCAAAGAGAGATTTTGAAAAGGTTAAACCAACACAGTCACACGGAATATCACTCTCACTGGAATAATGTTATTTGTTATTACTCTAATAGTGCCTTCAGTCATATTCCGTTGTTATTCCTTTCTTCATGGGGTGTTTTCAGCTGTATTTGCCTAACGGTCTGAGCTTGTGTTTCCTGCACTTCTCACAGCTAGCCCTGCTGCTTTCTACTTTCCATTCCTGTATTCTATTTTTTTTACTATGGTTTTGCTTTTGATTGTTTTTTAATATATTCTGGAACTCACACATCCTCACAGTCTCACTGCCTTTATTTCATGACAGCTTCAGAAATGACACAATCAATTACACTCCGAGTCGCCAGCTCTAGGAACGTCTTCACAACCGTGGACTGGGCTATAAATCACCAGGCAGGCCAGTGTTGTAGCGTTAGCGTGTTGACTGTGTGTGCCGGAATGCCTCCTCACTGTCTTGACTAAGACTAAACTCAACTTTGAAAAGCTCATCTAGACTCAGGATACTGGTGTCTGGATTTACAGGTTACTTGTTCTTTTACAACTTGTACCCTTGTCTCTGGAAGTGGCAGGTGAGCCCAGATACACTGGAAGATGCCATAGCTATGAGCAGTTATCCTGCTTCCTTCAAAGGGCTGCCATCTTGAGAATGATGTGTAAACAAACAAGTTTCCCAAGGTCCTGGGTGAAAACAGCTTGTCGATAAGATCTGATCAGATAATAGGAAGGATCATGCAAACGTGCCACCCTTTGATTTATAGAACACACTACTTATCCCATGCTGTTTGGAATGTACCGCCTCCGCTGAAAATCATGTCAGGTGCTGAGGTCAGTGACGGTATCAATGCTGTTCTTAAGGGCCAAAAAGCCAAAAAGGGGCCACATATATAGTGTAAGAACAGCTCTCAGAGTTGTTTACTAAACTAAATAAAAATATGGATAGATAGAGCACTTTAAAACACATTTTAATTGCGGTTGTGGTGATTGACAACCTAGTTTTAGCACCATTATAGCCATCAGAACCCTCTGCGTACCTAATGAAGTAATAACACTAAGAGGTCCTAGTGAACTGACAAATGTGTGTCGTGTTTAAGTAAGTGTACCCAATAAACACCAGTGTATAATTCATCTTTGATGATCCATAATTCTCTGCTGTGCTCACATTATTCCCAGGAACTTTTGTATGTGCGACTGCTGTGAAATGCAGAAGAGCTTTCGGAAAGCTGTGGCTGCTTTCAGTTTCAAGGCACGCTCAGCTCTGGAGCTGCAGAGTGTTTCAGGAGGAGGAGGAGGTGAGGCACGTCTGCGAGGTATGCGATGTGTCTGCCTCGCACATCCCTCGACGCAAACAGCAAACGAAAAACACACCAGGCGCAGTGCTGTCTAAGGACAGGGGGCTAAATTCAGTTCACTTCATTTCTCCAAGGCCCATTCTGTTTCTCCAGTGTTTTCTACTTCTCTGCTTCCAGTCACCATTCTAAGCATTTTTTGAGCTTTCTACATTTTTACATAATAAATTTTTCTGTATTGAGAAGATACTATACACTTTTGATTTCTATGCATTTGTTTCACAGTCAAAAACAATGAATTTGCAATAAATAACAAGGGCAAAACAAGAATGTTATTTTACATGCTTGTCCAGAATTCCAGGACTGAACCAAGCGAGACTTTGCAGAATTGGGGGCTTGTCAATTGTGTACTGCATTCATGATATCCCAGTGTGACTCTAAGGGTTTACTCACACTCGGCCCAGCTGCCTTGTACAGTGCCAGAACATGGCTGTGCCCCCTCCCCACTCACTAGTTGGCCAGCACCCACACTGCCTTTAATATTCATGGAACAAAAAAGCTTAAAGTTGACGTTCAAAATGACTTGGGAATTTTTTTTCTCAGTCTCCATTGCTGGCTGAGCCGACAAACAGCTTCTGGAAGTGTATGGATGGTAGATAGACCTCAATGTTGAAAAGCATCAAAAAACATGAGGGTGTTGCTTTATTCCTGCTTCATTTTTGCTGTTTTAGAGTGCATAGAGTGCATTCTTAAGGTGGAACTGGCTCCAAATTCAGGAGACTGTATCTGACTTTGCATGGAAGTAACCACACAACAAAAGTGCTTTAAAATGAAACTGCTCAAGCTAAAAATGAGCATCTGTGGTCATTCAAATACAGAATAAGAACTTCATCCCCAAACAAACTACAGTCTGCTTCTTATTCAAAAATACTCTTCCACCTTAAAAGATGCAGAGCTTCTGAATGTACACCAATGGGAGTGGGAGTTTGTTCACCAGAATCATCTACCTTGCCTTTAAAATCATCAGACTGGGGTTTTTACTTTGATTACAGGTGCTTCTCCACAGCACAGTGGAGTTCATAATTGTATTGTGTGGCTATTTTGGAATGACAGAACTGTTTACAAGCCCCTACCTCTGCACCACCCAAGTTATAGTCTCAAACTCATTAAGGCGACAAGCAGTTCTACAAATTAACTCTTGACAAGGCCACAGCTGTTCACTGAAAACCATTCCAGGTGATGACCTCATGAAGCTGAATGAGAGAACACAGAGAGTGTGTAAAGCTGTCATCAAAGCAAACGGTGGCTACTTTGAAGAATCTAAATTATAAAACACATTCTGGTTTGTTTAACACTTTTGTTTACTACATAATTATTACATATGTGTTCGTTCATATCTTTAATGTCTTTCATATTTATTTACAATGTAGAAAAACAAAGAAAAAAACTTTAAATGGGAAGATGTCCAAACTTTTGAATGATACTGTACATTCACAATATGTGGAAAGCAGAGGCGATTGCTCTAAGACTGCAAGGGAAGCTCAGCTTCCCCTAAAATGTAAAATATGTAAAAATAAGTGATCAAATATATACTGTTGTGTGTACATGTCAGTGATTAAATATGCACTACAACGCGCTCAACTTTTGTTCAGAATCAGCTTCTTATCACTGGTAAAGACACGGCTTTCCTCTAATCATTCCTGCAGCTTCACAGTGCTTTAAACATTGAGGACGCTGAGCATCCACAGACTTCAATAGCGAAACAGCGAAGTGCAGCGAAACGAGACGAGTCATTGAATAAATGCTGGGCTTTGTCCCGCCCATCGGACGCTCAGCATCTCTGGGGGTCTATGGGGCAGTGGGCTGGCCTCGGCTGGCCCGGACGCTCAGCTTCTGCATAATGATTGGATGATCTGCCTGAGGCTGAATCCCTTTTTGATTGACAGCAAAATGAGCGAATCAGCGATCCTTTGGTGTAAAGATCCGAGGAAGCATTACATTTTCATTCTGTTCTGAGTTGAACCAGAGACTTTCTTAATCCTTTTAGCGGCATTTTGTTTGTTAAAGATGACTAGCGATAAAAGTAGGTTCTATTTCTGGTGGTTTTTTTGTAGCTGCTTGTGTTTGTAGACTGACTTCTATCACTCTTTCTGATTTCTATCGCAGTTTCTGTCCAGTGGGTGTTGCTGAGCCCCTCCACGGTCACAAAGCACTCACTGACGGACACACTTCACATGGGCCAAGGCCGTTTAAGCAGCCTAGCTCTGCTGGCCATTGAGAGGACACTAGTCAAGTCCCTGGAAAAGACGCCTTGTTGGTACGACAGGGTCATAGATCATTTTCTTGAAAATGAACGGAGGGTAGAATTAATTACATATAAATAAATCAACACATTTTATGATGTAGGCTGAAATTGAGCTTCCCCTCCTTGAAAGACCAGCATCTGCCACTGGTGGAAAGTGTCCCTAAACAAAGGAAACCCTCCCTGAGTGGGCATGTCCAAACATTTGACTAGTACTGTGTATATGAAGTGATGATGGATAAAAGTTGTGACTTGGGCTTTAGTCAATTTACTTTATTAGAATTTGATTTTCATTTATTTTAAGCATATTTTAACATATTTTGACTAAAACCAAATTCACAGCTTTTATCCATCATCACAGAGGGACTCAAACCGCTACAACTACTGCCACTGCTCTGAGTGCAATTTCCTCTCTATTAGTGACCAACAATTCAGCTTTTCCTTTCTTCCAATCATTCTGTCTGGGGGGGATTCGAAAATGACAATCCTGTTTATTTTTTGTGGCGTCTAAATCAACACAGTAGCAAGGTCATGTTCCAGCATTAAAATGCAGGCTGGCGTTTAGACCCTATGGTTCCAAACAGCAGTTCTGAAGCAGAGTAAAGACACATTTGATGGTAAGGCCAAAGAAGGCTACCATTAGCCCAGCAGCCAAACATGCTTCTCAGGAAATGATGGGAATGCTCACTACAGCCTAATAGGTTCTTAAGCTTACTGATTGCCCCTCACTATTTAATGCTCAGCAGTTACAATGGAATGGTATAATGGAAGCTTGAGGGCTATTGTGAAAGTGACAAAGGATTAAGGAGCAAGCATCTGGAGAACAGGGATCTAATAGGGAAAGGAGAGCTTTTCAGATACATGGTGTCAAGGTGTTTCTTAATGGAATGGCTCTGAAATTGTAGTTTATTTGGAGAAGTAGCTCAGAGTGTGTGCGCGTAGGAGGGTGAATGTGTGTATTTGTGAATAAATCTGGCCTCTGGGAGCAGGGAAACAGATGGAGAGCCGGACAGTGAGAGTAAAACTTTGTCATTTACAGCCAATAGCAACAGCTTTTCAGTCTGTCTATCCACACACTAAAGTCAGGGTAAGAAGGTAAGAGGGTGAGAGGGTGTGAGAGAGAGAGAGAGAGAGAGCGAAACAGAGAGAGAGAAAATAGAGAATGACTAATAAAACCAGAACTGGAAAGAGACCAGATGCAGTAAAGCTCCAGGAGCTTATGTAAGAATCAAGAGAGGTCCAAGGTCAAGGTAAGGGTGACCAGGAAAGAAATGAATAGCTTCCAGGACTGCTGAGGCATCTGTGAAGAGGAATCAATAAATCCACAAGTCAAAATAAACACACACACTCATTATCTTTCTGCTTAAGAGTTTACTGCACTGACTTCAAACGTAAGAGACAAGTCCACTGCTTTTCCTCTGAATGACTCCAAGTTGCAGAGCACAGATACTCGCCCACAAAGCAGAGACCTGCCACACACCCCAATAAAACATACACCACTAATGATAATCATAAATATGCAAAGAAATCCTTCTACAGATTCCAAACAACAAACAACACAGAATGGCAGATACCTCAAAGCCCTCACAACTGAAGACTATAAACAGGTATTGCTCAAAAAGATGGCTATTAACAGCAAATTACTGTCATGTTATGACACACATATCACAGGTTTTAAGTCTTTTTAATTAACTGACAGGATCCCACACAAATCTGTCACAATCTCCAGTGTAATCTCATGAATCACAAAGACAGCCAGCCATGAAGTGTTAAGGTGGTATCACTGTACAGTAAGACGTCTCTAACAAGTGCATAGATTATTTAAAATGGACATACACTACTAGTCAAAAGTTTGGACACATCTAACTAATCATTGGTGGAACAGGGCTGTTCCCTGTTTAGAACTGTGTACCAGCCCTACCTCTGCACAACCCAAGATATGGTCTCAAACACACTAAGAAAGTGAGCTGTTCTACAACTTAACTCGACGATGTCACAGCTGTTCACTGAAAACCATGCCAAGTGACGACCTCGTGAAGCTGATTGAGAGAACAAAGAGTGTTTAGAAGATGTCCAAACTTCTGATGGGCACTGTACATTCACAATATGTGGGAAATGGCTTAAAAAAGTAAAAAGATGAAGTTAAATGGAACAAAAGAATCAGCAAGCGTGGAGAAATAAGAGCACTGTGTAAATACGGAGAAAATGAGAAAGGCGAAGAAAAAGAACTGAGTGAAAACAGTTAAAATGCAGACTTTTTGCTTCTCACACTCACTGCTGGGAACATCGCATTTAAAAAAGATGGAAGCTCATATTAATGTAATGGAATAGGTACTGAAACTAGTCATTTTGAACAGGGCTGTTTAGACTGGGGTAGGACAGTGCTTTTTTATCCTTATTTTATTTTCGACAAGTAGATGATTTATTAAAAATAATATATTAATTTCACACAATAAGTTGATGTTAAATAATCACTGAAAATAAATCCTCATGACAGAATAATATTCCCTATACCCCCAACAGGACTGCTATAACTCTATCAAATCATTTTATATTTCAGACCGAATGTCTATGAACTGTTATATTACCCTCAGAGCTGTTCTGATCACGTTGTGTCCACGCACACTCGCTGCAGACATTCACAGAGACTTCCAGGTGAAGACAGACTCACAGTGATAAACAAAAGACTCGGGGACAAGGCTTTCAACAAATAAAGGCTGGATTAAGCCAGAAGGCATTGGGTGTCACATTATGTATGAAGAGATAGGAACAGAACTGGGGATACAAGTAAGAATAAATGCAGTTTCTGGCACTACATTTACAACACACTCTGTCTCAAATAGCATCCTACTTCTCACATAGTCCACTTTGCAGATTATTAATCTAATACTACTACACCCAGGAAGTGCATTATAATTTAGACAGGGACAGAGGATGAACATTAAGCCCTACATAAATGTTTCTATTTTCTAAAAAACAATGCACTTTGAGTGCAGACAAATATCATGACCTACATCTGTGCACTGAGATTCAGCCATAGCAGTTTGGGCTGGTTGCAGGGCGACAAACGCCAAGTGTTCCTGTGGTGTAGCAGAGTGGCTTTAGGAAGGTGAAAGTAATGGGAGAGACTTTGGCTTTTAAAAAAATACTTGTTTCAACAAATTAGTCGAATCTAACTTTAAGTCATTAATAAATGTGAGCAATTCATGAACGCTAAATAAGCTAGGATGCTTTATACAGTGGTACAGCCAGTGTCCTTAACTGACACCTGGCTGTCTCGCCAACTCATGGACTGAACAACGGTGGTTCAACTGTAAGTAGCACTACATTGCTGACCTCACAAATATATATTAAAAACATTGTCCTGTGGCTAGAGCTGCAACAGATGACAATATTGATTATCTACTTCACATTTAAATTGATGCATTTGGCACTAGTATACCCAACTTAACTCTGTTGCAGACTAAGCTAAATGTGTCTTGGTCTATGAATTTTATTGGTGTAGCATTGTGCTCGCATGGGTGGGTCACTGAACATTCGTCTGCTGCATGGAGGACACAGAAAACAACAAGAAACAACTGGTTTACCACTATTTTACCACTACGCATCTAAACATATGGAGCATGTCAGGAAACTATAATTTAATGCTAGCTAGATTCAGTTGAGTATTACCATTTACAGCTAACTGGCTACTCTAAAGTGTCCATAGGTGTAGTTGGTTGTGTGTGTGTGTGTGTTGCCCTGCAAGGTTGTGTTTCTGCCTTGTGCCCAGTGATTCCAGGTAGGCTCCAGACCCACTGTGACCCTGAACTGAATAAGATGTTACATTAATAACTGAATGAATGTAATTAGCAAGGTAATCCATGTATCTGCACAGGTAAGGTGAAGTATGACCAATGCATAAGTATCATTTCTATAACTCATGTTTGTTTTGGCCCCAATTTGTGGATGGTAAAAATATGAGAGAAATGCTACAAACACCTTGAGATTCAAGCTAACATATGCTGCCTAGTCATGATGACTATAAACACAATGCTTAGCCTACTCTGCTAATCCGTTACAAATATAAGAGAAAGTGGAGCAAGTTTTTCAAGTGCCAAATCTGGGAGAAAGAGATGAAAGAGAATAAAGCAATGCTACAGAAATGATGAGGATATTTAATGCTAAATTATGACATGGTAGCTTAGTGGTTGTGATACTCTGCTCCAAATTGAGTACAAGATCAAAGAATCAGCTTAAAGACAAGCTTACTACCGCAAAATATGCTTCATTCCTATATTTCCCTATATTACCCTGATGCGCACAAGCTCTCTGTACCGGCACATTGCAACTCAACTAACTTCAAACTCAAAGAGGACTATGTTCACTGAGAAAATAAATTCCATGGTTTTACAGCAATACTAAAACCCATAGTGGCTTCTTCGGTGGTCTTGAGGAAGCCATGGATACACGTCATTTTCAAAAGAGTAAAGAAATAATCCCACAAAAGGGAAGCAAACCTCTGCAGATGACTGAACTGGGGCCTGGAACGTTTCTCCCTCTTTTGAATCCTTCACTAGATGCCTTCAAGCCAGCAAAAGCATGAAGGTTATATAAGGATATATTTCAGACAATGACCACTGGAGCATATTTAAGATAAGAAAAAAACTTTTAGAAACTCTAAAGGTAAGACCTGTTAGAAATGTTTCCTTGACCTTCTTCAGAGGCAATGCCCCACCATCTTAACTCAGTGTTTTAGCATTAATCAAGGCTGAAATTTTAAATAACATCAAGATATAGCTTGGGAAAGTCCTGCGAGAGCCTGACCTGACCTTAACTGCACCAATAAGTTTACAGTTTAAATTATAGCCTGTAAAACATTTGTACCCCATCACTATTTATGAAGTTTGTTTGATGTCAAACACACCCAAGCACACCCCCTGTGGAGCCATACCTGAGTATGAACAAGTGTGTGAAAATGAATGCCCCTGAGTGAGTAATACAATACAGGTGCTAAATGAATTTAAAGAATTACTAGGTAAGGTTTGTTTCATTGCTCACTGGCACCCCCTAGAGTTGCAGAGCATACTACAACTTTTACAGCGCTGGGCCAAACTTGGTGGGGTGTTTCATTCCCTTCTCCAAGTTATTTAGTGCCTCTGCAATGCTGGGCCCAGACAGCAATGGCAATAGTGGTATTCTCCCTAAGTCAGTAGAGAATCACAATGATTTTGAATCTGTATTTTTAAGTTTAAACACTACCTACTGTTCCTTTAACATTTTAGTTATCAAGTTATTCATCAGTCAGTGCTATACAACAATGGTCTGAAATGAGCCTGCACAATCAGTTTTGCACAATAGGTTGTTCAGCCTTCCTCTTAAGGTTAGTGAAACAGACTGAGAACTGGAAGGTCACCTGGTAAATGAAATTGGGTTTTAGGGAGTGAAGGAATAATACTTTCCTCCTTCATTCTACAGCTGAGGTGCCCATAAACAACACAACAATCCCCAAGTGATCCTCAGGTGCAGAGGAAGGCTGCCCACTACTTTAGATGTGTGTTTTCACTGACTAGAAATCACTAGTGTGCATGTATGCATGTTTACATCCATGGATAAGTTACATGCAGAGGTCAACTTTCATTGCACTGATGTACAATAACAATAAAGCACAAATTTCTATTTCTCGTGCTAACAGGGTCGTCTTCAGTGGACCTCAGAGCCGATGACAGCTCCAGTGTGCAAGATTTAACACTGGTGAAGATCATGAAAGCAGGGGGTTAGACTATTAGAGGACAAGTGGGATGCTGGTCAATAGCCATTAACAACGTGTTAATGTATGTCTGGATTTGAAGGAGTACATAAAATATGTAAGAGTAGTGGAGCTAAAAAGCCATGCAGGATACAGTATGTGCTGATATACTGAAGTATTTTTAGTATTGTTAGGGCTTATATATGTCTGTATTACACATATATTCCTACATCTACACATGATTAAATTTGTCTCATTGCCTTGTAACCACACACCCACACACAGAGAGGCATGAAAAAGCAGAGGGGATTGCTGTGGGCTGAAAGCTCAGTTTAGTCCCTGGGCAGAGCTTGTGTAGGTGGAGAACAGAAGGTGAGTTTTGACCCTCAGTCCAGCCCTCTTCACCCTGCTTATAGCAGGCTTACTGCACCTTCCACTGCCAGGGCTCCAGGGCAGCTGCTTCCCCCAGAGCAGGGAGGTAAATCTGTACTTGAGCCATCACAGATCTTGCCCATGTTGAGACAGATCTCCAAAAACATTCGGCCAAATGGCTCAGATTTACGCCTACAAGCCTTTGCCTTTGGTCGAAACTGGCTGTGGTTAATAAGTACACGGGTGCACAGGCTTTCTATGGACTGTGGAATCGTAACATTTCAGAGTGTTATACAGTAGACACAAAATGTAAGCCTGTCTGCTTAATTATAATATGTAGCAATAATGGTTAATTATGTATGCTTAACTGTATCTCATTTCCATATTCATGTAATTATTGCCATTATTGTGTAGGAGGACTGAGATGTTGACCTAAATCTGACCTCTGAATAATCTCCTAAAAACACTTTCCCAGCTCCCTCAACTTCTCTAGAAGGTCAGTGACGGCAACTGCTCAGTCCGATCTACCAAGTAGGAAACCTTAATGGGATTCAGACGGCCAAACAGCCTATTCGCTTTTCCATCATAAGCACTAAACACGTTTTCATGCCTTGCTAACCCCATGAATAACAAGAAGTTGACCAGATTGCTTATATGCACCAGGTCCTCAGAGAGTGAAAGATTAGGAGTGGGCAATTAAAACAGCCCACACGCTCGCACAAACATCAAGAGCAAACATCCATCCAGCCATCCTGACCTTTCCACCAGCGTGACTCTGAGGACAGAACCGCTGTCCGATCCTGAATGCTGATTCTCCACTAGTGGTGGACCACCGGCCCAGATGTGTTTTTCAAGGTGAAAACGAGATGTGTGTGAGGAGCAGGCAAGCTTTAATAGGATCATAGTTTCTACAGAGCTCACGACCCTGCCACTCTATCTCAGCTGAGACTCAATACTCCCTCCTTTCCTCTTTAGATCGATAACTTACTGCCCTGCCACACACACACACAGCTCCAGAAGGTCAGCACAAAATTACTCCTCCTGTTTAAAATACCACCGCAGCGTCCACGCTCCACACGACCCATAATAACGGCCATTTAAAAACCCAGGGGAGCTTAACTACTTGGGCCATAACGCAAGACAAATATCTTATGTGCACAAAAAGGTCCAATAATTTATTTTTTATTAACCCCTAAAGGCCTAAGTACTCACATATTGTCCCAATTCCTACCCTCATAACTTACTTGTTTTGTGGTACACTTTAAAACAGTACCCACACAGGACGTATAAAATACTATAAAAGATCCACTTGTGGTTTCCAGGTAGTCTTTGAAAAGAAATTTCACACTTTCAGATATATTCAATATAATCTTTACAGAAATTTGTTGGCTTATACATCCCCCAATAGAGTACGAGCTGCCCTGACAGCATTCATTTCTGAAAACATGTTGGACGAACATGTCACTACAAACTTCTGGGGTTATAGTTTATTTCTGATTATGGACAATCCGGAAGTTTTTTTTTTATTTAATTATTATTTGTTTTTGTTTTTTTCACAAACCTTCTTCCTAGATTCCTCAAGTCTGCACTAATAGGATGTTTACAAATGACATCACGTCACTGTGCAAACTGCAATTTAAGGGCAGGAGATTATTTTATACAACGGGAGCTCATGGGAATCTCATGATGCCTTTATAGTTGCTCAAAATCATGTCAACTGATAAAACACGAGGAGCTTGTATTAAGTAGCAACCGTTGCTGTTCATGAGGGAGAAAGATGCAAGAATTTGCCTGAAAAACAGCAGTAAAAATGGCTTGCAAGTGGCCACCTGTGCTCAGGCCGAGACTGAAGGCAGCTTCCTAATCAAATTTACTTGTGTTTCTTGTAGATGTTTTTGTTAAAATCAGCTTTTTATTTACCAGTTTTCCCTTGCCACCTTAACTGTTGTAGCAGGCACCAGAACGTAACTGCTGTGCCATTTAAGGTGGAAATGGAAAGCTGAATTGATTGAGGAGTGGAGGCATCCTCTGGAAGGTGGGCAAACGTGCTTCCTCCAATAAATGTGAGGCCAGCCACTTGTCAAACCGCTAATCTCCCACCCCACCCCTCAGAAAGCAAGGCCAATTGTGCCGTCTAGGATTCCTGACCTTGAAATTAACCTGGACGTGAAACCTGTACTCTCTAACTGATAGAGTCAGGCAGAATTCCTCAGTTCTTTGAAGTTCATTTCACGTTTGACTGCTACTGTACTAATGTTTCAACTCATTGTTTACTGATTTATTACTGAAACTCTACCTTTGAACAGTGGCCAAGACTGGTCTCCTGTAGGTTTTTTCATGAGATCCTGAAGGCCTCTTTTCCAGTTGCCATGGGGATTCTTATGCAATGGTCTTAACAGTAAGAGCTAAATGGCCCAGTATCCAAGTAACTAAACTAACCACGGGACAGGCTATAAAAAGCAGACTTTGATTCCCGTCCTCTAACCTCAAGCTTGTTTTCAGCTCATCTTCGCTCATATATGAATTTCACCCGAGGCAACTTTCAGAGCCCCAAGATCTCAGCAATTCACCAGCAAAGAGGCACAGCTTCAAAACAAAGCACTAAAACATTTACAAAAACTGGATGTCTGAATAAATAAACAGCAAAAAGGACTTAATTCGAACAAATGTTTAAAATTTATTTCCAGCTTCGCCGTTTTAAAGTCTCTCAGAGTTCATTTAGGTAGAAATCACAGCTCATATAAATCTTGTGAAAATCAGGGGTTAGGCCTGAGTCACAGTTGGACACGTAAAGCTTGGTCTAGCAAAAAAAGCGAATTATCACGCACCATAACATTTGTCTCCTCTGCTTTAGATCGTCATCATAGATCCTGCCTTATTCTGTTTTAAACTAAGTATATTATACAATAAAGGAACACTAGATAATATTTTCAGCTTAAAATGACAGCTTAGACATTGAGATGCATCACTGACCTATAATAAGGAGAATAAAGCCTCTGTTGTTGATATTCTGTGCTCAGCACTGCTGAAACTGCACTATATACATTTTGGAGATTAGGAAACAACCCCCTCTTCGAGCCCCTCGCCCTTTGATGTTAGGCTAATCCTTGTTGAATTTAGCTAAAACTGCAGGATAACACATGGTTTCTCATGGCCTAATGCTTTGGAAACGTGGTTCTCAAACCTCTCTTGAAGTGCAAATACCCTGAATGTTGTAATGTACTCCCTGCTCCATAACTCACAGTTCGTCTCAGGAGGGGGCTTGGTAATTAGTTCAGTTGACTCAGCTGTGTTTGGAGCAGGTTGTGTGGATGGAACCACTGAACTTCTATAAACATTGGGCCACAGCTGGCCAGCAGTATATGCAGGGCAGTGACACACCAGCATCAGGACTCAACCTCTGATCTAGAATATCAGACAGAGAACCAAACTGCATAAGCTCAGCTACAGTACAGTTCAGTACAGTGAAGCTGCTGAGTGTTCATTTATCGCTGCCTGATTCTGTTTCTATATGATTGTAGCTGCCACCTTGTGGTGCAATATGTAAGGTGTCAGTGAGAGTGCTAAGTGAAGCAGTATAATAATACCAGTGTATCTGTGACCCAAGCCCCTGGAGGCAGCTCATTGCAGCCACGCCACCACATTTACTCCAGAGGCGGAGCTTACAGCCAAGTCCTGAGCTGGAAGAACCGAGGTGGGGCTGCAGCCCCAGGGTTTCCTCACTCCTGTTGGCATACTCTCAATGAGAATCACCTCGCAAAGTCTCTCAGAGAAGTACAGAGTGCCAGAGAGTGCTGAGGAGGAGGAGGATGAGGGAGGAAGAAAGAAACTGAAAGAGTTCTGTTTAGTTCTATTTGATGGCTGAAAAGCTGTTTGTTAGTTTGTTGGAATTTGAGTCAAACTGCTCCTGCCTCCAGCGTCTTTCCTCCCGGGGTGACATAGTCGGTCCCATAGTCTCTTTGTCTACAGTAAATATGGTAATGAACGATCCACCAATAGAAAGTTGCAGTAAAACACTTTCTACAAGTTATGCAACGGTGTTGAACATTTTTACTGCTTCAGCTCATTGTGACCTCATGAATCATCCATACTTTTATGAATGTATTGACTTGTGTCTGCTCTGTAAGGAAGTGTATTAGACTAGACTAGTAGATTAGGTTTAAAAACTATTTAAATAAACTGATGCACAAGCATCGAGTCAAATTAATTATTAACAAAGAACGCCTCAGAAATATCAAGGCTAACCCTGGATCAGTTACTCAAAATGAGAGGAGAAAAATCAATAGCCACTCAATATAAATAACATAAAAGGTCAGCGCATGGATTTAAGCACCCACAGATGCACATGGACAGATTAATATACACAGATGCAGACTAGTGTTAGTGGAAGCTAAACTTTACGGCTGAAAATCCTATTGAAATTGGAAAACTGCTGTTATTGGCCTGGTCTCCTGGGACAAGCCTCACCGGTATGAAATGGTTTCATAACTTGTTTGCCTGGCGGCATGTTTCTTTCATATGAAGCGCAGACGTTCAAAGCAGGTGCGCTCACAGACACATGAAATGTCAGAAGTGCGGCTCCTTAAAAGGAAAGTCTCCAGCAGACATGGCACCCTGCCTAAAAGAATGGCAGCGAGTACTCAAAATTAGCATCATGCTATTTGTATGCTAATTGATGGCCATTCACTCCCATTCATTGTCATAAAGGATAATTATACACAAATAGATGAGAACAGACAAAAACATGCACACGTTATCAGTTTGTCTCTCGTTACACACCAAACACAAAGCTTCAAATACTCCACACGATTCCTCCTAGGACTCAGGAATATATATATATATAGATGTATATATATATATATATATATAGATGTATAAAGAGAGTGAGAGACAGAAGGTGCGAGAAGGAAAAAGAAAGGAGAGAATTAGAGGAAAATAGGCAGATACAGAGAGAGAGAGAGAGAGAGAGAGAGAGAAGGAAAGATAAAGAAAAAGGGAAATAGGCAGCAAGAGAGGATGATAGCGGGAGAGAAGGACTAAAATACAGAGGCAGAGAGAGGAAGAAGGAAAGAAATAAAGATAAAGGGAAAGAGATACAGGGCGAGAGTGGGAGAGCGAGGCAGACAGAGAAATGAAGCGTCATAAAGCAGAGCAGGTCTCTAATGGATTTATTGATTTGTAAAAATAGGGGCTGCCGGCATCTTCCAGCCACAACAGCTCTGCACCGGGAGAGACGAGCCAGAGCTAAAGAGCACATAAAACAGTCTGCCCCTGTTAACACACACACACACACACACACACACACACACACACACACACACACACACACACACAGGTGAGCAATACAGCAATATGTAATCTTTACATACGCAGTACGCTCTTA
Source organism: Hoplias malabaricus (assembly GCF_029633855.1). Classification (NCBI taxonomy): domain Eukaryota; kingdom Metazoa; phylum Chordata; class Actinopteri; order Characiformes; family Erythrinidae; genus Hoplias; species Hoplias malabaricus. Next base: position 25,955,845 of record NC_089812.1, on the reverse strand, counting down.
GACTCACGCCATTCGCATGCATGGCTTCTCTTTGATGTCAGAACAAACATTCTTTATTTTTGTTGTTTTTAATTCATTACAGAAACTGCAAATGCCATTTTACTATTTTGAAAATACTACAAAACAGACATAATTTCATGCCTTTCACTCGTATTAAACGTTAAGGTGTTGGCTCCTGTTGTAAGGTTAAAAGGTTGTGTCTCGAATCCTGAAACGAAAAAACAAACCTGTCAACAGCAACAGGCGGCTGATTAGAAGTCAGCTCATTACAGCATCTTCATCTTATCATTTCCTTTGACCTGTTGCTCCATCCGCGATCCATCGTAAACAGCTGCTTTTAAACAAACAAGCCGATGGAAAAACGATTAGTGGAGGAATCGAGAAAACAATCGACTGTAATAATAGTCTGCCGTAGGCATAATTAAATGCCCTGCTGCTGTTTGCCGATAATGTGGTGGTTTAAATAAACCTCAGAAAAATGAAATAAAGTGTCCGTATTCTCTGAGGGTGGGTAGGAAATCACTCTCGCTCTTTCTCATTACTCAGCACGATGCTAGCGATCACTGGTATGCATTAGGTGAGGTAACAACTAGGCAAATGGCGCTCTCCTCCAAGTGTGCTGAGCTGGCCAATAGTGTTATGGCCTCTAGCGTCATACCAGGTGACCATTTTAAGTTCGTGGCTTGGAACCTGGACCCAAAGCTCAGGTTTGAAGGAGCGCGGCTGAAGGTGTCATAGCTAACAGGCGGGATTTCAGAGTATCTGAATAAGTGAGGAGTGCTGGGTTAAGAAACATAGACATTAAGACGTTTCTATGTTAAAGCTAGAGTTAAGGCTGAAGATATGATTTAGAAAATGAAGATGAAAGAGGAATCGTATGTAAAGTCAATGAATAAATAAATTGGAGTACACTTCACTTGTCACTCTTGGTGTATATTTTCCAGATGGCAAACAGCATACATTAATGGGTAGTGTACCTTTTGTTGTGATTGTACCACAGTGTCATGTGTAAATTTGGCCTCCCTGGGTATGTGTATGTGACTGTGTGCGCGCCTGGGGAGAGCTGCTGTGATGTGTCAGTGTGTTAATGAAATTAGCTGCGACGTACAGGGCCCAGATAGACGAATGCAGCCCCCGCCTTTCTAATGAAAACTGAAAGGCTGTCAGGTCCACGGCAGCTTCCCAACACACAGGGGGGAGACAGTACAATCCACACACACATACACACACAGATGTGATCATATATTATATACAGTAGATATACAACGCATGTGGGCAGGCATCCAAAACCCAAATACATAAATTCATGTAAAACTGCCATGCATTCTAAACTAGGTCCAGCTGCTGAGCCGCTGTGAAGCTTTAGCTCTCACGCCAATCTCCAGCTAATGACTGTAGCCTTGGGCTTTAAGATTGAAGCTTCAGATTTACAGCAAACAAAAATAAATAAAATAAATAAATAACTGCTTTGCACAGAATCAAATTTGCCCATTCTACCAGTATTCTCATGCATATATCTGTTCAGATTCACAACCCACACACGTACAGAAACCCCAACACAAAGTTCTGTGAGATTTCCATTACTTTTTGACTGTTGCTGTTATAATCAAATCTTCCACAGTTTCCAGTCCAACAAAAACTTCAAACGTGTTTACTCAAACGTTTTGCTCCAGCGCTACATGGTCCTACACCTCAAATGTGGAGAGTTTATAACGTACTTAAAAAAGAATAATAGGTGCGAGAGTGTGCTATGTGAGATAAGTATGTGAGATAGTATCTCATATTATAAACAAATCTCAAACGTCTCTCAGGCAATCACACCGTGGGGTCGAAATGGTTGTTTAATGATTATTAAGCCACTGGTGTTCTCAATACAAAAGGGACTGAGCCCAGACCTTGTAGCTACTTACTATTTGGGATTATTTAGTGTGTGAGAAGCAGAAAATGCAACAATGCTGTAAACTCTGAAAACTAAAGCTAATTGCTTGCATCCTTTCATTTTTCCCCATGAACTACAGGTCTAAATACACACACAAGCAGTTTGAAGACACTCAGCACAAGCACTGCATAAGAGTGTAAGTGAAGTAGAGTGAAACTCCTATCAGTTCCCCGCACTCTCCAAACAGCACTGAGAGCTTCTCAACCACAGAGAGCTATCAGCAGGAGAAACACAGCTCAGAAGCTTTGACAGAACATTGTTTTTTTTTTGTGTGTTATCTCATATCACTCAAACACACACTTCACCTGCTGGTGACCCAACACTCCACACTCTCCCACGGTCCAGTAAAGCTGGTAGGATATCAAAACTAAGTCTGTTGGCTATCGCCTGAGATTTTACCTTTTGGTAACTCTGAACAGAAATAAACAGAACTGAAACAGAACTTTAAAACTAAGATTTATTTTAATACCATCATGTCGCACATCAAAATGATTTCTTTATGATCTTATTCTTAAGGAATACTTGCCATACCTTCACTGAAATTTAGGGATGTATTTTCCTTCCCCTGTAAAGTTACTACATTGGTAGATACATGCTTTTGATTGGAAGTCGACGAAGCCATACACTTATGAGTATTTTGTAGGGTTTTAACTAGGGCTGTGGATAGAGTAATAATAAAATTAAAATGCTAGTCGTTGTAGTTTTGAGAGATAGATAGTGATAGATAAGTGAGCCCTTTTGCAATAACACGGTAATTTGGGCAACACTAGTTTAACCAATGGGAATCGTGACTAGGCTATGAGCAGGTAAGATAAGTGAGTAAATTCCCAGCAGCTAAGCCTGTGGCATTTAAATTGGTCGAATATAAATGTAAATGTCTCCAGGCCTTATCAAGTCATTGTCAAAGTCTATTCCAATTATTTCTTTTCTTTGTCTAATTTCAAGATAGTCCTTAACACTGATGGATGCAGACACCAAAACAGTGACGTAATCTTTGTCAATTTTAAGAAAATAGCAGGGCAGCTTGCACTGATTTAGCAGTATACTGCCCTCTTCAATACAGCCACAGAACTGCAGTTAATTAATTCAGAAAGAACAGAATGGAAAATGTCACAGGGACATACCCCCTCCCTAAGGCTGTTTTGTCTGAGCCTGAAGAATCTGTGACTTTTTAGACTGGTGCCTTTTAGTCTGAGGGCATTTCACTTTAGGCCTGATGTCCAACTGGAGCATTTTTCCAAAAACCCAAAGACTGGCAGCTTATAACAAGCATGATCTCGCATGCAACAGCAGCAGCAGCCCCTTACAGTGTCTTACTAATAGCCACCAATACCCACCCAGACATGTGAAGTGTCAGGTAGGGGAGCCTACCTGGAATCATTGGGAGAGTGGAGAGTGGAGATCTGGCAACCCGTTTGGCTGTTTCTGTACCCGTTTGGAAGCTGTTTTGATCGCTCGGGTTTTCCTGTTTAATCGTTTCCATTGTTATTTCTATATTTATATCTGTTTTTATAACCTACTAACCATCCATAGATCTATCTTTTAGATTGTCTCCGCAGGAATATTCATTACAGAGGCACTAAAACTGCCACCGGACCCTGGAGTAACGTTCTTGGTGTAAGTTACTAAAATTCACTAAAAGCGGTAAGTACCTGCAATTCCATGGCTACTACTGGCTGTTTTGCCTGTTCAGAGTGTGGCATGTTTAGTTTAACGCCCTTTTCCACCTCTAGCGATAAATATAGTGGTTGTATTTGTAGTAAGTGTCAGCTAGTTAGCTCTCTGGTGGATAAAGTGGACCAGCTAGAAGTGCGCATCCGGAGCTTATTATTGTTGAGGGATAAACAGCGAGATTCAGTGTTAGCAACTCCGGGTGCCTTAGGGAGAGTTAGCACCCCCACGACTCCGGCGTTAGAGCCCTCACAGCGGGGTGAATGGGTGACGTCTCGGCGTCATAGCCGGAAAGCTAAGGCTGATGCTAACGCTGAGGCCAAAGCTAGCCCACCGGGACACCACGCTCCTCCGATTCGCGTGTCAAACAGGTTTGCCCTGCTCAGCGAAGCACCCGCTGAGGAGCCTGTTAAGAGTGCTCTGGTTATAGGAGACTCTATTGTTCGACACGTGAAATTAGCTACTCCTTTAGGGGCGCCGGCAGTAACAGTTAGCTGTTTATCGGGAGCCAGAGCGCCGGATATTAGTGGCAACCTTAGACTGTTAGCTAATAGGAGATATTCGAGGGTAGTCATTCATGTAGGGGCCAATGATATTCGTCTGCGGCAGTCTGAGGTAACTAAGGGTAATATTACAGAGGTGATTAAACTGGCCCAGACGATGTCCGATGCCGTAATCTGCTCTGGTCCCATACCAATGCGGCGTGGCGACGAAGCTTACAGCAGACTTTGGGCGTTAAACTGCTGGATGTCCAAGTGGTGTTCCGAAAATCAAGTGGGCTTTATAGACAATTGGTTACGTTTTGAGGGCAAGCCTGGTCTTATAGGTAGGGATGGTATCCACCCCACGCGGGAGGGTGCTGCCTTACTTTCTTGCAGTATAGCACATAGTCTTTTAGTTAGTCGGCAGAGTAGTGTAGATAGCTGCTGACAATCCAGAGCCGGGACCAGGCCGCAGACAGACAGGCTAAACCGACCGTCTGCGAACTGTCTTGAGGCGTCACCCAGGTTCAACTGTATTGAGACTGTGTCTTTCCCCCGAACTAAATGTAAAAGTAGAAAAACAAAATCAGCCTGTTTCAGCAACCTAATCAATATTAAATCATACACAACACCTAGCAGCAACACCTCAGAACTAAAATTTGGGTTACTCAACATAAGATCGCTAAACTCAAAAGCACTCATCGTAAATGATATTATAAGTGATCACAAATTCAATGTTTTCTGTCTCACGGAAACGTGGGTTAAACCAAATGAATATTTAGCACTAAATGAAGCCACCCCCCTAGGCTATAATTATGCACATAGCCCAAGAATATCAGGCAAAGGAGGTGGAGTATGTGTAATTTACCAAAATACCCTAGAAATTAGTCTTAAACAATGTGACACCTTTTCTTCTTTTGAGGTTCTCTCCACTATTATTACAAATCCGGTCACAAAAAAGGACGCATTTTCATTATGCAACATTTACAGACCACCAGGGCCTTACTTAGAATTTCTGAAAGAATTCAGCGATTTTGCTACAAACCTAGCGGTGTGCAATCATAAAGTTATAATTGTAGGAGATTTCAATATCCATTTCGAGAAGGAAAGTGACCCACTAAAAAAGGCATTTACCTCAATCTTAGACTCTATTGGTATTACTCAAAATGTAACAGGGCCTACACACTACTGCAGCCACACTTTAGACTTAGTTCTGACACTAGGTCTTAACATTGACAAAATTAATATCTTACCGCAATCCTCAGCAATCTCCGATCATTACTTAATTTCATATGAGCTACGTTTTAGCCATAATATATGTAAGAACCCTCGCTATTCTACAAGGCGTATAATAAAACCATCTACCGCCCTACAATTTATAGAAAACCTACCAGAACTATCGACCCCAGTTCCAACTCCATCAGACCCAATGGACCTAGATGTACTAACTGACTACCTAGAAAATACCTGTCGATCTACTTTAGAAAAGGTAGCACCACTTAAACATAAAAGTATAAGACAGAAAAAGCTCGCACCATGGTATAACGATAAGACCCGTACTTTAAAACAAACATTACGAAAACTAGAGCGGAAATGGCGATCAACCAAGCTTGAAGTGTTTCATTCTGCCTGGAAGGACAGCCTTATAGAGTATAGAAATGCCCTCACTAAAGCTCGCTCAGCATATCTGGCCTCGCTGATCTCCAATAATAAAAATAATCCGAGAGCACTGTTTAGTGTGTTTTCTAGAATTACAAAAAATCAAGCAGGTTCTGAACAACTAATTCCAGCAACTCTCACCAGTAAAGATTTTATGGACTTTTTTAATAATAAAATTGAGAATATTAGACAACAAACTCTAGCCACAGGATCAAATCCATCCTGGCTGCCACCTGATGTGAATGAAATAAAACATAATATAACTGTAAAAGAAAGACTTGAAACCTTTTACCCACTCCCACAATTAGAACTAGAGAAGATTATCACCTCCGCAAACTGTACAACTTGCACACTTGACGCAATTCCCACAAAGTTGCTCAAAGAAGTACTACCAGCTATTATTGATCCTCTTTTAACTATAGTAAACTCATCGCTTAGTCTGGGCCATGTACCCAAAGCTTTTAAACTAGCAGTTATTAAACCTATGATCAAGAAACCAAATCTTGATGCTAGTACACTGTCTAATTACAGGCCTATTTCTAATTTGCCATTTCTGTCTAAGATCTTAGAAAGAGCTGTGGCCCAACAACTTAGTTCATATCTACATAAGAATCATATATATGAAAAATTCCAATCTGGATTCAGGCAACATCATAGTACAGAGACAGCTCTAGTCAAGATAACAAATGATCTTCTTCTTGCCTCTGATCAAGGCCACGTATCCCTGTTGGTGCTTCTTGACCTAAGCGCAGCCTTCGATACAATAGACCACAATATTCTCATAGAAAGGTTAGAAAACATGGTTGGAATCACAGGGACAGCCCTATTATGGTTCAAATCTTACTTAACGGAACGTTATCAATTCGTAAAAGTAAACAATCTAAATTCAAATTATTCTAAAGTAAGATTTGGAATTCCACAAGGCTCTATTTTAGGACCATTATTATTTACATTATACATGTTACCGCTAGGCACAGTTATAAGAAACCATGACATTAACTTTCACTGTTACGCAGACGACACACAATTGTATATTTCAGCCAAGCCCGATGACAAACACAGATTAAAGAAAATAGAGGACTGTGTAAAAGACGTGAAAGGCTGGATGTTGCGTAACTTCCTCCTTCTAAACAGCAACAAAACAGAGGTCCTGCTTTTGGGTCCAAAAGTGACAAGAAATAAATTATCAGATTTAATTTTAGATCTAGCTAACTTTCCAGTTAAACCTGGTTCAGCAGCAAAAAATCTTGGTGTCATAATTGACCCGGATTTATCATTTGATCAACACATAGGTAGTATCACTAGGACAGCTTTTTTACATCTTCGCAATATTGCTAAGATTAGAAATGCCTTATCCCTCCAGGACGCAGAAACATTAGTACATGCCTTTATTACTTCAAGGCTTGACTACTGTAACGCACTACTGTCAGGATGCACCAGCAGCAATTTAAGAAAACTTCAACTAGTTCAAAATGCTGCAGCTAGGGTCCTCACTAAAACTAGAAAATTTGAACATATCAGCCCAGTTTTATCATCACTTCATTGGCTGCCTGTTAAATTCCGCATTGACTACAAAATTTTGTTATTAACATATAAAGCTCTACATGGGCTTGCTCCTGAATATCTTCAAGATACAATTTCCTATTATGAGCCTCCACGTTCACTCAGATCACAGAATACTGGATTTTTAAATGTTCCCAGAATTCAGAAGGCCTCAGCTGGGGGAAGAGCCTTTTCTTATAAAGCCCCCCAACTCTGGAATGATCTTCCAAAAAATGTTCGGGACTCAGACACAGTCGCAATCTTCAAATGTAGGCTAAAAACTCATTTGTTTAGTTTATCATTTGGTAGCTAATGCTCCCCCATAGATAAAGGCGGCAGATCCGGGGGGTCCATGGACACAGGGAATTATAGTATACTGAGACGCTGGTGCTGTCGTCCCGCCGCTTCTCGCGATCACTCAGGTTTGTTGACGGTGGAGCGGAGGGATGCCAGTGTTTCAGGATGCTCCCGTGTCTGTGTGTCCTTCTGGTTCTCTCCTTTTAGTTAATGCTGTCATAGTCAGATCTGCCGGAGTCATTAGCCACACTCTGGAAATTTTCATATTTTCTACTTTACAAACACAAAACAGTTCAAAACTAATTCCATCCCTTTACATCTTT
>NC_089812.1:25468086-25555586 GCF_029633855.1 Hoplias malabaricus | reverse complement strand
ATAGCTAACAAGTAATGGATGCTTAAACTAGTCAAAACCCAGAGGTGGGTTGGGATTTGGAGTATTCGGACCATGACACATGTCTTGGACCATCCTCATTCATTCATTCATTATCTGTAACCGCTTATCCAATTCAGGGCCACGGAGGTCCAGAGCCTACCTGGAATCATTGGGCGCAAGGCGGTAATACACCCTGGAGGGGGCGCCAGTCCTTTACAGGGCAACACAGTCGCCAATCCACCTACCAACGTGTGTTTTTGGACTGTGGGAGGAAACCGGAGCACCCGGAGGAAACCCACGCGGACACGGGGAGAACACAGATAGTCACGCGGAGCGGGAATCGAACCCACAACCTCCAGGTCCCTGGAGCTGTGTGACTGCAACACTACCTGCTGCGCCACCGTGCCGCCCCCTTGGACCATCCTTATGTCCTAATGTCTCTTGAATACATTTTGAATAAAGGGGAAATTATTTATACCAACTTTTGCCCCAAAATCTTCAAAGAATAACTAGTAATATTCCAGTTTCTGTGAGTGTGCACCCTCCTCTTCAGACCGAAGGCTGATAAAGTGTCTCTTCCCTAGGGAGCATAAGTTGCTTCTGTACTTTCCTGAGAAAACAAACCAGTGTTGCCCTCACACACACATGAACACACACAAGGTCCCCCACAGAGGCCTCTGTCAGTGGGATGTGTGCGTGAGAAGTGGACTCTCTGCGCTGTGGACACTGAGCTTTTGGGGAAATGAAGGCTTTACGATTCATTATTAAAACAGCACTACAGCAGCCTCTGCAGAACCCCCACAGATCACACACTGGCCGCTACACACACACCCCAACACACAAACACGGAGCGTCCCCCTGTTTAGACCTCCAGAAGATATCAGATATTTCTCGCTCCTCTTTCATGAATCAACACACAGTAGCTTTAGGCAATGACTGTAGAAAGTCTACCGTGTTCTTCTCACAGTGTTTTGAGCGGCCCATTGACATTATAATAGCAATATATTCTTAAACGTCACGCTGTAATGTAATCAACAGATATTCAGCAGACAGCTGTCCACCCACACGCTCACACACTCACTCACTCACTCACTCACTCACTCACCTGTCCTCATGTCTGTTGAATGCCCTAAAGGAGAGAAATTCCTTTGTTAAAGCATCTGTCGGCTCATTCGTGTGTAAACTGCATTGTGTGTGCATGGCTGTTGTGTTATGCCTGACTTTGTAACATTTTAAAAATGTTAAAAAAAGGCTAAAACTAATTAGAATCTCTTTATTTATCAAATTATTTTAGTCAAAAAATATATTTATCTTGGTGAATGCTTATATGTTACATATATTTACACGTTCTTAAGTCAAATATGGATTAGCTGGGTGTTAACTGTGAAGCTACTTTAAAAGTCTGACTGTTTTGAATCAATCCTTTAAACGAAGCCAGTTGAACTGATTCAAAATACATTTGAATGAATCTTTTCTTTGGTATTTATGCAGTGTGTGCTTGGCCACTTTTAAATAATTCTAATAAAACGTGAATGACATTCTGTCACAATTTACATCATAAAATATTAAAAACTGCCATTTCAAATGATTGTATATATTCTCCTTGTTATTATCTGTGTCTTACACAGGCCCTGAGCAACATCATTATATCCCATAATAGGCAGGGTCACTAGAAATGCTGCATGAAACATTGCCGATATATTTTGGACCCACATGACTGACTGCCTCATTACTGAAATGTTGGTGATGCTTGTTTGCCAAATGCTTTGCAGCCAATTGTGGTCCGGCAGAACTAGGCTTGCCTGCTCTTGCTTGTGTATAATAATTTAGAAAGTTAGTAAAGTTTAGGTGGAACATTAAATCGAGTTACTGCTCAGCAGCTGGTTCTCAGTGGAAGAATACAGTTACAGTGAAAAATGCTTATAAATTTTGCTGTCAGAACTAGCTTCAGTTAATTACATTTATGTAATAAATAGGGCGCAAATTGTTATTACATATATATAAACCTATGATTGTTAATACTTTTATTTTTTGTGCTAAATCACTGTAATCCACAAGGCAGCTTTAAGGGATGCCTTTTGTCTGGCAGATAGGATATAACCTCCCACATCCCACCCACCTCTCTCTCTCTTTCTCTCTCTCTCTGATAAAGGTACATGGTAATAAACAGCCATTAGCTGGGGGGTCCTCTCTCTCTCTGTGTGTGTGTGTGTGTGTTTAGTGGAGGCCCAGACAACGAGAGTGTGTGGTAGCACAGCTCCATTATAGTCATTACAGTTTTACCACTGAGAGAAAGCATCATGTTATTAACGTCACACGCATCAGTCAGCCTCACCCCCACACACACTCATTTATTACACATAGTGCCGCATTATATGATGTGTATGTGTGTGAGTATTTTGTTTAGGGGCCATGGAAGATCAAAGTAATTGTGAAATGACATGCTTTCTAAGTGAAAATAATGTGTACAGTTCAATCAAGATTATTAAGAGAGAGAGTCTGTTCCCCTTTGATGCAGTAATGGCCTCTGTCCTTTTGGGAAGGCTCTACTTCAAATGAAACTGCAGTGAGAATTTGATGGCATTCAGTCAAAAGGACATTAGCGAGGTCAGGTTCAGATCTTGGGTGATTAGCTCTGATCACAAGAAGCTCATCCCAAATGTACCTGATGGGACCAGAGAATGTAGTTATATGGCTTCACATCCCAGTGCTGGGAGACTCTGTGCCACTCTAGTCCACACTTGGTTTTGGGCAAGACGCACATAGGCTCACTATTTTTTACTTGCCCAATGTACAGCTGCTCTAGAGTGTTTCATTTTACAAACTATGCATGCACACTTGTGTAAACACCTGTGTTAGCAGTGGGTACAGAAATAAATATGGGAAAGTTGTATAATTTAATTCTTTATAACGCCTCCGTCTTCAGGACAGATGGTTCTGAAACATTCCCTCCAGCTGCTAAGTGACAATTCTTATTGTCTCGTCTTCTCTTCACTTGCAGATTTGCTGAAACATGCCATTTCAGCACAGCTGTTTTTTTCCCCTCAGTTTCTGTATAGTCCTGAGTGGCATTTATAATTGGTAAAATTAGCGTGAAGATCCTCATGATGAATGTCTGTGTAAAACCATGATTGATAGCTGTGTAGAATCTCAGATCTTTAACTCTCCCTGTCAGAAATCGGTGCTATTATGTGTTTTGGATAAAATGCATTGGAAATGAGGATCTTAAGCTGTGTTCAACTGTTCCTGAGCACCGCATTCAGTTGTTTAAAGCTTTTCTATGTAGAATAAACAATCATATGGCGTAAAATCACTTAAAATCCTGAAACAGCTCTATGAATCCTCCTTGGATAATGTGGGCGCACCTACATTACTGTCTGACAAGGACAGCCTTTGTGGACTATATGAATTAGATGTAAAACCTGCAACATGAACACTATAAACTGGACTTATAGAACAAACTGCCATAGTGTGAAATAAGTCGTACAGAGAGAGATCCCCATTCTCTCCGCAGAGCGCGTGATGAGAACTCATTTAACTAAAACCACTCACATGGGGAGTTTCAAACAGGTGTTCAACCACAGAGAGAGAGAGAGAGAGAGAGAGAGAGAGAGAGAGAGAGAGAGAGAGACAGAGAGAGAGAGAGAGAGAGAGAGAGAAGGAAAGAGAGACCACACAAATCAGTTTCTACAAATGTTTGCGTAAACTTTATTTAAGTCTGATATAGTAACTTTTAAATAATGGAGTAGGCCACAAAGGTACAAAAGGTCATAAGGTCATCATACACCAGTTCAGAGACATTGCATATTAAGTTAGGAATAAAAGCTCTTTTTAAATATCTACTGAGAACTGAATATAGCATATTTTGTAATATTTAATTTCCCTCAAAAAGCCAGGTGAGGTAGAAATGAAGAGAGCCCCCCTGGAGAAAGAGTGCCTTACTCGTTATGATGTCAGAACTAATGCTAAAGGCATTAGCTTGGATCTCTGGCACTGCTTTGAGATACAAACACTGTGTTTTTGATATTACAGTTTGAGAAAACACACACACACACACACACACACACATAGAGATCAGGGAGGGGCTGAGTTTGGCTTTCCTCTACTTCAGCTGTGACTGAAGATATTTGCATGTGTTCCCTCAATGAAAGAAGCAAAGGGTGTATCCTTTGTTTAGAGCCAAACAAACTCTCACTTCGCAAATGTACAAAAAGCTCTGGCAGTCTGAACTCTGTAATTAAATACTATGGTTAAATTAGCTGATATTAAAGGAGAGTTCCACCAATTCCATATAATTTCTGCAAATTTCAACAAGGTCATTCATGTGAAATGCTCTGTTCATGAGAAACTTACTGAGCCATAAACCTTGAATGCCTCTAAAAGCACTCTTGCAGAAAGTTATTACATGAACTGGTTATGAATAAGCTGCCTTATGTATGTTTTACAGCAGTTTGGAGATAATTGTTAAGCCTTGAAAGAGGTATTTGCAGAACATACAGTACCCAAAGAAAATCTAATTTCACAACAGTGAAGGCACGAGTCGTTAAACTTCAAATTAAATGATTTTTGATCTCAAATGTTGAAAGTTGCAGAAATTAAAAAACAATTTGGTGGAACTCCCTTAAACTGATAATGCTGCGTTTGCTTCTGCGTATACTCTCTCTGTTGATAATACATGGTGAGTATATCATGGTAAATATATCAGAAATCTGAGCCTGTGTAATTTTCCGACCGTCTCTCTGCCTTTAACCTTTTTATGAAAGAAAAGAGAAGCAGCCAAACCTATGATTGCAAACGATTTACGAGTGCCTTTTAATGAAACTGAAATGTATAAACGTTATATATAGCTTTTTAAAATCGTTCTCTGAAGCTAACCGCTTTTTTTTTTCTTTTTTTTTTAAGTCCCAGCTGCCCCAGTTCACCAACCATGACACTAGAAACTTGGACTTTTCTCAACTTGATTGATGTGGCCAATTTTACTGGAGTTTCTCTTCCTGTCCAGACAACACACATATACACACATGCACACACAGTATTGCACAAGTAGGCACACATTCCCTCACTTACTTAGTCTCTAGCTTTTCTGATAATGTTTAACTGTTGAAAATGCTTGCATATGAATTTTAATGTTTATGGGAAATATTAAAACTGCTGGGTTTCAGTGTGTGACTGCAATAATGGATCACCCAGTACCACTGCAGACATACAGCTGGATTCTAGGTTTATCCAGACTTTGCCAATGCATTTAAAAGAAAGATGATACAAAAAGACAAAAAAAAAAAATCAAATATCTTCCAAAGGGGGCAAGAATGCAATCAAAGCTGCGTGACAACGGCTAGTTGGGCGGTCCATATTTGACCTTTGGAGTCCGGGGCAGGTAGAACTGCAGTGTTTCAGGAGAGTAAGAGCTGTTATTTTCTCTGATTGGTAATAAGGAAAATAAGGGGGTGGAATGAGAGCCCTTTCAAAGACTTCACAGACATGAAAGCGGCTCAGATGAGACAGAGTTGGGCTTTATTGGAGGGGAAAGTGAGGGTGATTGTTGTTCTGGGAAAAGGACGCTCATTTGTCCTTGATGGGAAAGTGCAGCGTAAAGACACTACAATAACTGGGCACATGTTTACAAACCTAACACAGCTGTAGGGAATTGGGATCACACGCACACTAATAACACACTGCACCGGCATGTGCATAGACGCCTGAACACTTAAACACAATTACATTCTACATGGCCTCGGATTTGTTCCTTGATTGCTGTATTATTAAACCTCTGAGTCTAACAACAATACTCAGCTTTTTTCTTTAAAGCCCTCATTTTCTTGTTTTATTTTGTTTTCTTTTTTTTCTCAGCCCCGTTTGTGTGGTTTTAAATAAATTGTCCAACCTCTCTGTAATTTTAGATTTATACAACATGTTTTTTACAGTGTCTTTAAGACTGATTTATGTAAATGGCCTCGGTTCTGTGCACCATTCATAAAAAATATAGAACCAGAATGGCCGGGGCTAAAAAGCTTCTAAGCTGAATAAATATATGTAGTGGCTGTGCTGGTTTTTGTGACATAACTGAATCTTCACCATTTTTACCATATCCAACACTTCTAACAAAAATCAGGGTCACGGCACCACACACTCACACCTGTGGACACTTTCACACACCCAATTCACCAACGTGTTTTGACTGTGGCCACCAGGAGGAATCCCATGCAGACACAGGGAGAACACACTGCATTCCTCACAGACAGTGGTCCAGGACGAGGAAATAAACTAGGTCTCCAGGACCGTGGAGCTTTGTGGCAGCGACAATATTGGGGGCATCACTGAAATGCCAGATATATACATATTTTTTTATATAATTTATCATCTATATTGTTGCATAAGTCTAATACATTCTGTAGTTTTTCACAGGGGTTTTGTAAAATGCCTTTGTTTTAATATTTTGGACACAACAACCCAAATCTCTCCCCCACCAAGCAAAGAACATAATATACAATTATTAACAACCGTAAGTGCTTCATAATTTCAGCATAATATTTGACCCTTACACTGATTGTCGCAGCAAGACAGCTATGCAGGTAGACAGGCAGGTAGACAGTCAGACATGCAGACAGACAGACAGACAGATAAATGAATAGATCACTGTAGCACTGACAGGCGCTAACTTAAAGTCTCTTTAGGATCTCCACAACTTCCAAATGACTTATTCATTCACACCTACTGTAAGGTGTTGAGCCTCCTGCAAGGTTCAGAGCTCTTGCTCCTCCGGAGATCCTGGAAGGCCCTTTTCTTTTCAGTGCGTTCAGCAGGAGCAATGTAAAGGGAAGTTCAGTCTTGTTGAGACCCCTTATAAGTGGCACTGCTCCACTTGAAGTGATCTCAGTGAGGCCAAATCCATGGAATTTGTGCAATGTTGCTTTTCTCTTCCGTGACAACAGGAGTGCAACTCCTATTTCAGACAGGCATCTTGTCAGCCATGCCTTGGGGTCCTTGTCCAACTTTGCCCACACTTGTGAGAGGCCCTAGTTTGAGTGAGCAACGCTAACCTACATCTATCCATGTTCAGACTTCCAAACTTCAAATCTGCCCCCCTGATTTTCACCTGTGTGAATGTCTTTCTTTTATTTTCTCAGTCATTCTTACACCCAAAGACCACACTGCCTTTCACTACTTTTCTTTCTCAATCACTTCCTCCTTTGCTGTCTAATTTCCATTTTTCCTCTCTTACTTCTTGGCTTGTCTCTGTCCAATCTTGTTCACTATATAATGCACAAGTTTGGGAGCTCTTGCAATTCTGCAGTGCACCACAGTACGAGGTTGCCAATGTACCCCAGACAAAAAATGTACCCCAGTGGACATGGGATACTTACAACGCACTGCATAGTAGATCATGGTAATGTGACTACTGGCCAATGCTGTGTTTAGGTAGCACACAAAACAGTTTACAAATCAAACCTTAAACTTTACATTTTTTTCTTTATGTTGACGTCTTAATAGTTGATAACCTGTTTTTCCAGTGTAGGGAACAATGAATATAGGACCATTTCTGTCACCTTATAGAATAATACACATTGGTCCTCTTCATCAAATGCAAGACAAAAGAGACAAATGGATTAGGGGATCCTCTCTATTCCCTATAACAGAGCTATATACAGTGCTTCTGATTGTCCAATGTTGGGAATAGTGGTTAGAGGACTGTATCTGCTCCCTGTAATAGCGTTCTCAGCAGTGCTCATGATAATTCAGTGTTGGAATGTATGGAATGGTGATTGTAGGATCATTTCTGTTCCCTGTATCGGTGTTGTATACAGCTCTCCTGATAAATAGTGACCCCCTACTGAACACAGTGTGTCAGTGCTTCTTGCAGGTGTACACCTCTTCCTCTCGAAGGCAGGTCTGGCACTCTACGTGGCAGCACCAGCGGACTTGGCAGTTGCAGGACAGTGTGGTGAGGTGCAGGGCTGTGTTGTAGCCGCGTCCGCAGCACAGGCTGCTGCAGCTGGTGTCCTTTGCGCATGAGCGACCAGCTGTGCCTGGCGAGTAGCGGGACGGCCGGCAGAAGCTCGGTGACTCCTCTAGAAACACCAGGTCTGTGGGGCGGGGCCGGGGAGCCACACCATTGCTTTGGCGACGGGGCCCGGCCAACTCAGTCTCGCCAGTGGCAGCGTTGGTCTGTCCGAGGACCCGCACGGCGTTGTCGTAACGATACTTTAGCAAACGTCCCGTATCGTGGAAGGGAGAAAGCTGCTTCCAACATGTCCTCACGGCACAGGAGCCAGAAACACCGTGACACTTACAGGTTGTCTTCAGACCGCTCTTCACAGCCTGGGAGATGGAGGGAAAGAGAGACAAAGACAAGCACAGAGACAGAGAGAGAGAAAAAAATCCAAATCAAAGGAGTGTACAAGAATATGAGCAAATTAAGTTTTCACAGTTTTTTCTTTTCCACTTTGTTTAGTCCAAATTTCTCCTTTTGTAAAGTATAAATTCTAGTCCTCTTTCTTAGATTACGAGATCTGTGTGTGTAAAACTGGAAATAGGAATAGCCAGATATCAGGCTTGCATATTAGTGCCCACCTGACTGCTGCACCACTAATGTATTTAGCACCAGTTAAAGGACTGCGTAGTGATAGTAATCCTTTTATACATGGATCATGTATACAGATACACTACTATTACTACTACTACTACTAATAATAATAATAAATCAGCTGTCCAATGTTAAGACAATATTCTACACACACACACACACATACATACATACATATATACATATATATATATATATATATATATATATATATATATATATATATATATATATATATATATATATATATATATATATATGATTTTTAACAACATTACTGTGTCATGATTTTTTTTCTACATTAAAATATACCATATGCATTATATGAATATATTACAGTTGATCACACTAAATGAATGTGAACTGTTAAAGCAGAATGACGGTATGAAAGTAGTAAAATCAAGAATTTATGATTAATATACTATGGGAGTTGGAAAACATAGGAGAGAGCTGTCAATGGTAGAAAAATGGAGGAGCTGGCAGCCTGATCAGACTGATTCATTAGAAAAGATCTTATCTTGGCTTCCTATCTGACAGAAAACTACTTTCCTGCAGGGTGTGTGTTTGAGTGTGTGTTTGTGTGTGTGTGTGTGTGTGTGTGTGTGTGCATTCTGGGATGGGGCGGGATTCTGAGCTGCCGGTGGTTGGTGCATGTGGCGGAGATGATGGATGCAGAAGGATATCTTTGGTAGTGTTTCATCCACCTCTGACAGAAACCCTCTTTCCCTCCACTCTTATAATTGATCGATTTGTAAGAATGAAATTTGGCTTAGATTTTGCTCATTACCTGCCTGTGTAGTGTCCAATCTGATTCCTGCTTTCCTGCGTACCCTCTCCACTTTTTAACAAAAAAAAAAAAAAAAAAAAAAAAACCTTTTCTCACTTTGATTCTTTGAGGATGTGCGAGTACAAAATGTATTTATTACAGATTTCCCCATATCCTAAATGTGCCTAATCAGCCTAAAAATGTTTAGTGTCCCATGATTGCTTTTGATTTATATGATCTCTAATAGATCCAATTATGTAATTTCTGCTCCAATATTAATATAAAACTGTTATAACAAAATTCAATTCTCAAAATGGCTGCTGCTACATTTTTAGCTACGTGTTACACAACACATAAGCGAGTCTATTTGAGATTACTTAACAACTCCATATGGTTTGAGGCAAGTGTGTGATTGATGTTTTAGGCATGCAGCTTGCACAATGCTAATTGGTAGTCTGTAAGCTTCCATTACATGTTAACAAACTACAGACAGGTTCTTTCAGACTGACTACAAAAGATAATTTGTCATTTGTTTAATTTCCAGTCAAAGCAGACATTTTTTACAAGTGATTCATTTTTTTTCAGGATATTTCTTCCAAATATAAGATGACCCACTTCCATACGGAACAGCACAGTTAAATAAGTTAACAGAAAAATATGACAATACCTTATTATTTCATTTTATTTCATTTCATTGTCTGTAACCGCTTATCCATTTCAGGACGGCGGTGGGTCCGGAGCCTACACGGAATCACTGGACGCAAAGGAGGAACACACCCTGGAGGGGGCGCCAATCCTTCACCTTATTATTTATATTTATTTATTACAAATGTTTTAGAGAAGATGGATTCTTAATATCCACGCAGGACCTGGCAGATTGGCAGAACTCTGACCGAATATTATTTACCACTTTGATCTTGAGAGATAAAAGAGAATCAATCTATTCTTAACTGAGATTTTCAGATTTGAAAAAAAAGAAAGATTCACATGTTTAAGAAAACAACCCAACACTTTTGATCTGAATGGATGATGAGCTGTGTCAAGAAGCCCTTACTGAGAAAAGGAAAAGAAGACTTGTAACAGAACAGGACCCAAAGCAAGGAAAGTGTAACCAACTCATAAGACTGAACTCTGAGGATGGGTAAAAATGTCTCTGAATATTTAATTAATATTTAAACATAAGTTTTCTTAAAGGAACAAAAGTTGTTATCGTAAATTAGAGACGCACATGAAAAAAAAGTGTGAGAAAAAGAGAGATAGAGAATGAGTGAGGGTTATAGAAAGAGAGAGAGAGAGAAAAAGAGAGAGAGTGAAAGAGAGAGACAGAAAGGAACAGCTTGTATTTGGCCCTAGGTGTTAACTCTGGAAAAACAGCAGAAACTGAGACTGTTCGGAGCTCTCTCTCTCTCTCTCTCTCTCTCTCTCTCTTCCCCCTGAGGCTGCTTGTCTCCTGGTTACAAGTCCGTTGTGGAAGATGTTATGAGGATTTATGGAAGTCTTTTGAGCACAGTGGCAGCAGTGCGCAAATCTGCCGTGCGGGAGGCATACAGTATGTGGAAAAAATGTCGTATATTACAGAGGCCTCTTCATGGTATAATCGTCCTGATGGGAGGCCTCTAATTTTCAGAGGGCCCCCGCAGCAAGCCTGGGCCAGAGGAAGCAACACCTGGCTCCAGAGACTCACCCCACTCAGACAAGCCTCCTGAAGGCTCCTTGCAGCAGGAGCCGCACCCTTCAAATCACGGCACAGAGCAGAGGTAGGGAAGGTGGGGGGTGGGGGGCATTTAGGCTTCAAGTTCTCAGGTTGGAGAGAGGGCTTCCCTTTGCCCCAACTATTTACTGTTACATCTGTGACATTTGATGGGGGCTTTCTTTAAATTCTCTTGGAATAAGAACAGAGATGCGGGTTTGAACTCTGATCTGGATTGATTCATCATTGTGTGAACAATACAGTAAATAATTCACATTAGCTTTATGAAAATAGGGGCACTGCATATGTCATCACATGTAGGTTTGAAATATGGATATATTTTTTTTTATATCTGCTGACATCTGTATGAGCCACATATTACTGCATCCCCAGTTTTTTGGGTTTGAACTTTTCCTCTTTATCCAATTCACCCCAGGTTTATCAGAGATCTTCACATAGTGATGTATCTTTATAACTCACGTCCTGTGCCAAACATAGAGTAGGTCTCCCAGATGTTAGACTAATTGATATCAATGCAACATCTGTGTGTAACTGTATACTGGGAGCAGATTTCTCTGTAGTGCAGAATCCCATGCTGGCATGTGTCACTCACCCTGATGCCCACGTTGATGTTATGAGCATCAATCTGTGCCCGCAGATCCTTGTTGACTCGCGTCTGGCCAAGGAATTTTTTGAGGAACTTGGTGCTGTATTTGACATTGTCTCCGCAGACGCCCCACTGCCAGGCCTCACGCTGCTCAAGCCCGGGAGAATCATCACACGTGCAACGCTCCATGCGTCCGGAGCTGCATGCCTTAGCCAGTGCATGTGAGAGGGCTGCGCTGGACACTGCCAGTAGGAAGGCTGTCTCCTTAAAGGCTGCAGAGAGAAACACACATCTGGATCGAAACTTTTTATCACAGGACACGAGGGAGCCAATCTCTGAAAGTAACATTATTTTCACATAAGCAAAAGCTGTTTAGGTCAGGAGTTCCTAATATGGCCATAATTAAGTCTTTAGACATGAAAGGGCTAATGTCAGGAGATTTATGGGAAACAAACTTTCAGGTCATTAGTATGAAAGCATATTTCTGCCATTGGAAAGAATAAGTAAGACGCGGTAATCAGAAAATGTCTCATAATTATGACTTAAGATCTCAGGATGACTTACTATCTCATAATAAGGAGGTTCCTCATAATTATTTTCTCAAAACAAGTCATAACTAAGAAGTTAGATCATAGGATCTCATTACTATGAGCTAGCAAGTCTTAAGTCATAATTATTAGGACCTACCTTATTAGAACTTACTCAATGGCACTATATTTTTTTAAGTGGTGGGACCAGGCTTTTATATATTGTGTACTGAAAATTGTCAGATTTAGGCAAATATTTAAAACAGACCATTAAAACGAATTCTCAAATAAAAGGATCCTTCCTATTCACTTCTCAGGTTTTCAGTGTAACTGCAAGAGTGGGGACATTTATTAACAGTGACATAGATGAAAAGCTGTCTACATAAATTAACAATGTTTTCTTGTCATTTTTTACCATATAAAGCATGACTTTGTATGAGTTTTCGGTTGTTCTCTGTGCCAGGATGAGCATTAGCCGCCGCAGGCTAATCCCCTCAGGGCCTGTTAACACTGTTGTTTGTTAGCCCCGGAACCTGTCGTTAGGGTGTATTTAGATCCAATTAATTGTTATTTTGACTAGAAGGGGAATGGGGGTTATTCTTTTTTGGGAGATGAAAGCCCCTCTCTCTCTCCGCCCTTTTCCTCTCTCAGCCACCACTCCTCCACCGTTCAGATAAAAATAAAATACTTCAGGAGGCTTTACCACCAGGCCGCACCAAGGGAAACCATTACATTCTCCCATATCCAAATTTTAACCTGCTTCCTGCACTATGATTGGCTGCTAAAAAGGATTCATGCAGTGTGATTGGCCAATAGTTTTCTGCTTTGTGCGATAATGTTATGAAAGTAATTATTTAAGAGGGATTTATGTCAAACAAATAAATCTGTCTAGAATATTTGTATAAATTAAATATTTAATAAAACTAAAAGAAAAAAATCAATTTTTAGTGGGCATTGCTTAGTTTAATCCACTCAAATAAAATCACACATAGCATACTAATATACTGTAACTCTTGCAAATGTCACAATTACTAGCTCAGTAATTTTCTCCCCAATAAAACTATATTTATTTATTTTGACATTTGTGTAAGTAATTTATTTCAATAGGCGTATTTTGTAAATTGTTCTGTAATAGTCTTTTCGCATCGAAAGCGATCAATAGATCTGACCAATTCTGTGTTCAGAAAATATGAAAAGTTATCTGTGGCAAAAATCCCACCCAGTTTGGTCCTGTTGAAATGATGGGATGGTCTCCCTCTCTGTCTGCCTATCAATCTCACAACCCACATGTGAGTGTTTTGCAGTCGTGGCCACATTTTGTAGAGTCTTTCACATCTGAAAACTACTGACCTAGTTAAAAACGTTGGCAGAGAAAGTTACACTGATACAATGCAGTGCTCAACGAAAAAGAAAATGAAGCATTGAGCACCTCTGTCCAACACACTGTCTCCTGTGGACTCCTCCAGCTGTAGTCAGGCAATGATTGTTGATGTATTTTGGGGGAGTGGCTTTGGAAGGAGTGCTGAAGGTAAAGGATGGGATTTTTAAATAGCTTTAATGAAACCTGTAAGAGTTTTGGAACTTTGTGTTTACTGATTTTTTCCCTTTATTCTTTACCTCTCTTCAGGAGGCTGCCTCTCCCATCCAGACTGCAGTTCCAGCGCTCGTGGCGGAACTGATACCTGCATTCAAGCAGGCTGAGGCGCGCAGACTCTCTGAGGGTCTCGGGAAGCCCGGGTTCTCGGCGGCACGCGCGCTTTTGACGCCTTGGCAGACTCAATAGCTCACACTGCTTCACGTGTGTCCTGCCACCAGGAGTCTCTGGGGGTCCGGGCAGAAAAAGCAATGGCTCACGAGCCGTCAGCCTGCGACAAAAAGAAAAAAAAGACAACAAATTAATCAACTTAGAACACATTACATACCCATTAAAGTTCTTAATTTTATGTGCTTTATATTCTATAAGCTTTATTAGAATTTATATATTCATGGAGTTATTATAATCTTTTCTGATAAGATCTAATTAAATCTGGTGATTTTAGTTCACATCCTGCTGTCTTTTAACAAAACAAGAAAATGGTTTAGCTGGAGACTCAGTAGGGTCATGCTTTTTACACAGCACACCATTGCCTATACGGCCTAAGTTGCTGCTTTGACAATGTGTGAAACACTATCATTTTGGAGATATAAGATTTTGTTCCAACAGTGACAAAAACAAACAAACAAAACAGATGCATAAACACAACAATTCCTTCACAAAGGAATATAGTTGTGGAGCCACACCCCACATATTGACCATGAGCACATACTGCTTTCATTTTTGAAGTTCACAAATCAGGCTCCATTCTCTCAGATCTGAAAAAAATCCACAGCTCTTTCTGTCCATGCTTCCACTATGAGAATGTAACTCAACACTGTGGTCTAAAAGGATGTGGAGCTGTCAAATATCTCCACAAGTATTATCAAGTAGAAATAAAGTACATTAGCAAATCATCTGAAAATGCTTTGCTGCATCCATTTTTTTGCATATATTCCCCCCTCTAGTGAAAATCAAGTGTTAAACTTTTTAACATATCCATATGGTGATGTTTATATTGTGATCAAAATAAAGAGTCAGTGCCATATTGAGCATTTCTGCTCTGAAACTTCAGCGTTCAAAGACAGTATCAAACAGGCAGATTCAGACAGCCAGGGTTTCTGACATCATAAACCTAAGAAAAAAAAATCCTGTCAACTTGTGGGTGGGTCTTCCCCTAAATAGATGGTGGGATTAACTGCATGTTTATAACTATACATCAATGGAAGAGAAAGTGTAGTGTTAAATCTATATAACTTTTAAGGCGTTAGATCAATTCTAAATCTGTAATTCTGATGAATGGAGATGAGCTTTTAGGGGAGTAATCAATGACTGAATGAACTGTTTACATGAGACTAATTACTACCTACCACTGTGTAGCTAAATGCAACGGTGGCGTTATACTGAGCTTAAAGCTGTAAGGAAACCAGGTGAGTCATATTTAAAAAGTTAAATCACCTTGCTAATGTAAACTTGTGCACTCTGTGAACGATTTGCATGTCGTTTTGCTCACGTGTTTTGAATGCAGTGTTAATTTGACTAGCATCATTTGAACAGATTCTACCTGCAAACTACCCCCTTCCTCTCAGATAACTTTAGTATCAAACTAAAAAAACCCAAAACAATTAGATTAAACTTACAACGCTGATGTGTTATCAATGGAATAGAACTTTTCATTGATACTACATCAGGATAACAGACTTAACTTCGAAATCTTGTAGTTTTCTGTAATAAAACCATTGTTTATAAAATAAGAGTCCCTGTATCAGAACAACAGAACTTTATGAAACTGTAAAGGATATAAAATGGAGCTGACCATTGTCCTTGTACTGGAGGAAAATGAGCTTAATACACTGTATGTGCAAGTGATTGCATGCATCTCTTATAAAGAGTAAATTCAGCTGCATGGACGAAAAAAATGTAAATGTTATACACACAGCTTTTATAATCTTTATAGAAATATCTTAAATCAAATTGGATGCTCTGGAGCAGCTGCACATGATCCTATACTCACCATCCTCAACACCAAGTGTCTGTTAGAGGGATATAAAATCCACTAGGTTCAGAAATAGTTATGCAACATCCGTAGCTGACTTCACTAATGCCCTTGAGCCAGCCTGCCATCATCTCCTAACAGCAATATTCCAAAGCCTACATGTAAAGCCTTCTGAGAAAAGTAGAGACTCCCAGCTCCCTATTAATAGCCTTCAGTTCAGAAGAAACTTTGAATGAGCAAATGTTCAACCACATATCTGATATTCACTGACTGACCAAATCTCATGTGTACGAATTTAGAAACGTGTCTCCTCTGCCCTTTTGGACTCACATTCCTGGAGTGGCTGTGTTTCTATAAATATCGAGCAGAATATCAATGTTTGAGCATCACTGACGCAGGGATATACTAAAGCACACATTAATCTAGGCAGTAATGTTCTGTGAAGGGAAGCCAGGGTAGGAGCTTAATGATGAGGTAGCTCTGCCAGAAACCAGCTGAGGGAACATCTGGGAAGAGCTTGCTACAATTCCTTCTCTTCAAAACAGAAAAAACAGCATTTCTGGTGAAATAAAAACTCTGGGAAGCTGGGGTTCATCACCGGAACTGAACCAGGACAAGTGCTATAACTGCAGGGTCTCATGTCGTGAAAACAGACATTAATAATGTACAAACTGAACTCATTTTGAAGCTTGGATTTTGGTGCCAAACCATTAAAAGACCAGAGGTGGGTAGTAACTGCTTCCATTTCCTCATGTACATATAGTGACGGATGTATTTGGACATACACAATAATAATGTATTATTATCAAATGAAGGAATCAACTAATTATCGTTAACCATTTATGTTTTAGTTATTGATGCAATTATTAAAAAAATATTAAAAGTGTTTGTGTGCTGCTTTATGATTGATCACTGGATCATCAGCATTTTATTTAAGACCAATCCAAAAGGAATAAAGGAAAAGATGTACAGAGCCATTAAGATGAAAACACATATATTTAGAGGCCCCCAAAAAGTCAAGTATTTTAATAAATCAGGCCTTCAATTTAATAATTTGTTCCCTCAATTGAATGTTATTATCTTTATTTTGATTAATAAGTATTAAGTTAATAAATCATTCCCTGAATGTAATAACCAATTCCCTGAGTTTTATAAATACTTCCCTTAGTGTAAGGGCTTCCAGATTAATTTCTCATCCTGTTATATTTAAACAGTTTATGACATCTTGGGCATGATTTAATAAACCAATGGAGCAATAAATAATTACATGGAGAAACTGTGTTCAATATAAACCTTAACATATTAAGGGCTTCTTAAAAAGAGAAGAACAGATACTGGAAGCTCTATGAAGGTCTAGAAGATAATGCTTTCCAGTTTTTCGTTTTCTTAAAGTTACTGTTTTCGTTTACCCATCACTTACAGTTCTTTTACATGATTCTGTCTACTCTACCCACCTCTGAGGCAGAAGGACACAGGGAGCCGTGCGTAATTACGCACAGAGTGCGCGCGTGACTAAATCCAGAAACCAGCACAGAAAAGCGAGTAATAGGCAAACAGGGCGTAAAGAGCCACGCTCCGGAGGCGCTACTGACCCGAAGTACGCCGCGGTGTGAGAGAACAGCGCGCAGAGGGCGACGGCGAGCGGCAGCAGGCGGCAGCAGCAGCGGGTCCCGGGGCGCATGGCGACGGCTCGGCGCTGCTCTTCATCGCGCTGAGTGCGTGTGTGAGTTTGCGCAGGTGTGTGTAGGTGTGTGTGCAGGGGAAAGAGCGCGTGGTGTATTAAAGAGGGGGCGGGGATATGGGGGAGGGGCATTGCTTTGAGGGGTGGAGTTAGAGTTTACTGAGTTTTACTGCACAGAGATGGGTACAGTGGCCTAACTTTAGTATAAGCTATTGTTGTGAGTGTCAAATAATAATTTCAGTTAATGAAGAGCAAAACTTTCTTGGGAACAAGTAGACTACAAAGTTAACTGCTTTAGTCCCTGAGTAACTTCTAGAACTGCAGAAGGACTTAGTACATCCAGCATCTCTCAGCACAGGAAGTGAGTCAATGGTGTGACCAATCAAAAAGTAGAACATCAACAAAGAAGAATTTAATTAAACACAAAAAAGAAATCAGTGACTAAACAAGAATGACTAAAAGGGAGCTGAGTAAACTGTTTCCTTTACACATGGATATATTCAAATAGAAATTAAAGTATTATGATTTAAATGTAAATACTGATCTAAATACATTCATTAATCTGTTCATGTTCTGTAACCACTTCATCCTGGTCAGGGTTACTGTGGGTCCAGAGCTTACCCAGAAACATTGAGCACAAGGCAGAACAACAACAACAAAAAAAAAAAAACAACCTGGACAGTGTGTCTGTCCATCACAGGGCATCACACACACATACACACACACACACACACACACACACACACACTATGCCTGTGTCTGAAATGTCTGTCTGCTAAGGCAGCATTCTGAAGGAGAAAAGCATTGTGTCTGAAATTAATATTTGTATAAACCCTGCCTGCTTTCTTCACCGCTAGCTTCAAAGTTGTAATTATTCTGGCGAGTACTGTAGTGTACCTGTGTCCCGGTAACGTGTTGAAATATTTCTGAGTATAAAACCTGTCTCAACTCGACACAGCCTCCTAAAACACTGGCCTATGAGACAGCAAAGCATCGAGGTTGCAGCCTTCTGTTTCAGACACAGCCTCAGTCACTTACACACTCACACCTGGGGACAATTTCATACAGCCAATCCACCTACCTACCTGTGGGAGGAAACCTGGAGGAAACCCATACAGACAAGGAGAGGACACCAATCTCCTCATGAACATTGGTCAAAAGTCAAAGGTCGAACTCAGGACCCTTAGGCTGAATGCCAGCCTCTTTTTTTATTGTTTTACTTGTATCACTCTAGAGCAGGGTTTCCCAAATTCTTTTGTTTAAAGCTTCTTGAACTATATTAATTATTATTCCAGCAATCCAATACAGTAATAATTTCCTAATCATGTAATAAAACCAGGAATGTAGTAAAAGTAAAATGCCATACTTATGCAGCAAGGGAATAAGTTTTGCAATTTAACCATTCTGAGACTTTTACATGGCGGCACCGTGGTGCAGCAGGTAGTGTCGCAGTCTAACAGCTCCAGGGACCTGGAGGTTGTGGGTTCAATTCCTGCTCCAGGTGACTGTCTGTGAGGAGTTGGTGTGTTCTCCCCGTGTTCGCATGGGTTTCCTTCGAGGGCTCTGGTTTCCTCCCACAGTCCAAAAACACACGTTGGTATAAGGAGTTAAATAATCAATAAATATATCCTCACATTAGCAATATGAATTTAGCTTGAGATTATTGGGTGTGTAATAATTCCATTGGGTTTACAATATTACGAATAATATTTTTCACCACGTTGTTTAAAGGTTTATTTAGTGCCAGGTTGTTTATATTATTCAGTTCTAAAATAACTAACAATCAAAGGAGCATTGAAATATTTTTAATTAATTAAGATAACAATTTAGCCATCTAAGCAATCCAGGAGATCTCAAATGGCCTCTCTGTCTGAATGGATCACCCTCCCCTCTCCCCATTACACCAGCACAGGGCTGGCTAGTGTGGCCGTCTGTTAGCTGACACAGCAGATCTGGGCAGCTGGCACTCTCCTCCAGTGCAATGAGCTGTCCAGTGGCCTTGAGTTCGAAAAGAGATTGTGTCTGGCTTCACACATCTTGGAGGAAATGTGTGCATATGCTTTTTCACTCCCAAGTTAGCTGCACTGTTTGTTTTTGAGAGAGTACTTGCTACCTAACAGGATGGAATTGGTGACTTTTTAATTTTTATATACAATTTTTATCCTGAATATAAAAATGTAAAATGTAAACATTATTATTATTATAGATTATAATGATCTTTTTCGATAATTTAAACTGTTTAATTTAATTGTTTTTTAAAACAATGTGAGGTTGTATCAAACTAAAGTTGTGGAGGAGTTTAGCAAAAGCAAAATGAACATTCACTGCTCTTATATTTGCTGGAATCTGGTCTGCTTCTAAAGCGCTAAATCTAAAGTGTACTGTACACTAAAGCATGTTTACTTCTGCTTAATTAGGACGCCTTGTTTACAAACTGTGGCTCCATTCTCATTTCCTGCGCATCATTAACACACAGAAGTTTTTTTAGCTGTTGTGTCTCTCCTGCCATCTACCCACACATGATTGTGGAGCCAATCACACTCAGGATCTGCTCTTATCTCCCTTCTCTGTCCCTCTGACCAGCTGGGCTCCACACTTCCAGGCTGATGTCACACTCTTTGTCTGAGACTCTGGAGGTGGGTCAGGTGCCTTTCCTGCTTGTGTGCACACTAAGAAAACACTGCACCCTTAAAAGTTTTTTTTTATTTAAAAAAAGCGCAATGCCATAGAATAACACAAATGGTTCCATAAATAAACTTTTATTGGGAACTTAAATGTACTTTGTACGAAGTGAGGATAATTGTTTACAGAAAATTAACAACAACAGATTAATTATGTTCACAAATGTAAATATGTGAGTGAAGCATTCTGGTTTTCCTGGTTTGAGACGTATTGAATAATTGCTGTTGAACTGATTAGACTCAGTGTGTTCCCTAATAACAAGGGGCAAAAAAAAAAAAAAATGTGAGATGATTGTGATTAACATGAGGATTACTACATGTGGAGAGGACCCATTTGCTAAACAACTGGGAAAATCTGGTCTTGGAGTGACCGGAAAGCTGAGGCAGAAGTTCAAGATCAAGTTCACTGAGGGGCCTTTACCACTCACATACCTGCAGCACAAGTGCTCAAAATGTGAAGGAAATATGTATATATAGCGCCATCTAGAGAACGCCTCTGAGAAATAAACAGTTTATTACATCAGCAAGTTATATTATACACATAGTACATAGTGATATATGTAGAACATAATGGACAGCAAAATTGTTGTGTGCTGAAAGCATAGTAATATGTGTAACCTAGACTTTAAAACTTAAAAAAAGCACTTTGATAGTTTTAGAGATGCTTATGTTGAGGATTATTTAAACCATTTTTATACTTTATAATAATGTATATTCATTCATTCATTCATTCATTATCTATATTGTTATCCAATTTAGAACATGCTTTGTGCTTCCTTAGATTGGTTGTCTCCATACTTCAGATTCTATCATGGTACCTGCATGTTGTCTATATTTGAATGTTCTAAATAATTGAATGTATTTGATTAAATACATTTCTGTGCTCCCTATAGTGCAGCAACTTGGCTTTTACAACCACAGTTTATATGATATATGTATAATACTAGGGATATTCCACTCTCTGTGCTTTATTTCAGTTTAGAAGCCATAGGGCCAGTCCGCAGGTCTTCTGTTGCAATTTGTGGTGTGCTAATATTCGGAATTTATCATAAATGTGTTAAAAAGCTGTGATTTTATAGGAGTGTATTGTTTCTTGTATATGTAAACATTCCTTGATATTTTTTAAAAGAGGTAAAACATCACCAAGGCTAAGTATGGGCTATGTCATTCCCCAAAATCTGTGTTGAGTGAGGGTTTTGTGTGCACGTGTCCTGGTTCCTACGCATATGTTTGAGAAAAATTGGAAAATTGGAAAGTGTATGACCTTAGCAGTACACAAACTTTAGGGCATATTCTCTCATTATCTATGCAATTAACTAGGGAGCCTTTTGGGATTCAGCCCTGTCATGCCTTACAGAGTGCACTAAGTAGATTTTGTGCACTATTATCTTTTTGAGACACAGCCTCGTGAGCGCTGTATTTCCTTCAGGAAATTCGTGTTTTAACCCCACGCCCAGAAAAAAAGACCTGATTCGACAGCGGTTGTGGTGGTCACACATCAGCGAACACTTCGGAAAAGATCATTGGAACAAGTTAAACTAGAGGCGTGGCTAATGGTCATTTTTTGGATTCTGATTGGTCATATTTTGACGGTAGGCGGGACCTACGACGCGGCCCTCTGTGCGCCAGTGAAAGACGCCATTTTGTTAATAGCGGTAAGGAGGAGACGGATTTTTTCGCAGAGAAGCCGCACTGACGAGGTAAATTTAGACTCCCGAAGCAGCCCAAAGGTGTTGCTATTGCCGTCGGTTTAATACGGCATCTGAAATGAGAAGCTTCGGTGATTCTTTAGTTATATTTATCGATGTATTTGCTGGCTTTTACGCCGAGATTTGCCCGCTTGTTTGCGGGTTTCCAGTTTCAAGTTTTGAAGTCTTCGTATCGTTTGTTCTGCCATTGTTTCTAGAGTCTTCCTTTGATCTGGCTTAAAATTAAAGGCTTTTGGACGTTCTCTGGAGCCTAAAAGTAGCTCAGAATGGTTTAATAATTCCCATAACAGTTAGCCGTCGAGGTTTATCGGTAGCTGGGACGAGGCTCGAGTTGGCTCCCTGTTTGAATATTGCCGTTCCACCTTAAAGGGTGCGGAGGTTAACGTATGTTCTGGCGCATCTCCGATACTTGTATATCTGAGCACGATCATATAATCGATTGAACAGACATTGAAGACGTAGCAATGTTTTCTATCTTCAACCGAGATCAATCAGTAGATGAATACTGCGGAAACCTGGTCGAATTTGTTATCCTTAATCTGTAGGCCTGAAAACCTGATAAACCGCACTGTGAAAAGGTCTTTAGTACTAACTCACCGTTCCGGTGCAGTGCTGACTTGGCCTTTCTGTCAACATCTTAAATCACAATATAGTCGTTTCTGAATTGCCTTTTGATACTTTAGATAACATATGTATCCTTTTCGAGTGCTTACATTAAAAGCCATGTATCCTACATGTACCTTGTATTTTATTTTTCATATGAAATCCATTAAAATACTTATCTACGTATTTGTACCAAAATAGCTATACTTTTGGTTATGTTATCTATAATAATGATTTGTTTAAAAAAACAACAACAATATATTAAGGCATTTGAGAGTAACTTTAATATGTATAACAGCCAAGTTCTGCCTAGCTGGTCTCATTAAAAAAAACGTACTAAGCTGTACCTTCAGTGTTAACTAAAGTGTGCATTGACATGTGCATCTTTTTTCAGATCATCTATCATTTAGGAGTCATAGTTAAGGGGTTGATTAACTTTTCTTTTAGAGATTTTTTGGCAGATACATAAAAAAATAAAGAATGCACGGTTCCCCCAATTATTTCAACCCCCCCCCCTTACTTGCACATCCCTGGATTTATTATATTAAAAGAAAGTACACTGTCTCTACAGAGAACAAATTCAATATGGCACTTTTTAAAATAATGAAACACAAAATGTGCTCTAACCTTTGCACAGGCCATATTTCCTTCCTCCAAAATGTCAAATTCCACAAATAACAAGTAGTTACGCACAAAAATTATGCAGAAGACTTTACTCTCTAGAATGTGTACTTAGTTTCATTTTGAAAATCATCAAAGCCTCAAGCTTGACTCGGGTACCCAAAATTACAACTGCATCCCCAAACACAGTCTGTGGTTTATAGTAAGTTTTTGTTGACTTATTTTGTTGGTCATTGGATGAGGTTTGTGATCAGTGTGGAAATGATAATATATCTTTTTAATTATAGTCACTAAGTTTTATCAAGGAACAATAGCTAAGAATTATATTAGGAAGTTGAAAAGTAGTTAAGTTGGTTTCTGGTTGGGAAAGGGCCTTCACTATCTTAGGCTTTGGGTGTGTTGCAACATCGACATTGTGGAAGAGATCAGATGTGGTCATGTGTTGGGCTCCAGTCTCTCAGATGTAGCCTCACCCTGTAGCCACCTCGCACATGCTTTTGTTTACACTTCTGCGGAGCATGTTCTCCAGAACTAGGAGCAGGTGCAGTGGGAGTGAGGCGGTGTGATCAGTGCAGACATGCTGGGTAGATTTCTATGCAGATTTCAGCTTCACTAGTAAAAACACATGTCTTTTGATACTGTGATGAATATACACAAGCCTAAGGGGTTTTGTGCTGTTTTTCTGGTGACTGTAGTTACCTACAACCAATTTGTTATGATTTTTCTATATCTCAAATTTGTCATAAAGCACTAACAGTTGGAATTTAATAACTGTTGTTGCATATTTAGTGTGTAGCCAGAAAGTTAAAAAACGAGAGTGCACACCTATTGGTCATTATTCAAATGTAATGTTAGAGGTTTAACACATTTTATGGTAGAGATCAAATTAATACTCCAGAGTGATTGAAAGAGTAGCTTATTAGCACAGTGAGGCAATGCACGTGGTTATTTAAAAATTCAGAATTCATCACCTATACATCTCTTCAGGAGTTATGAAAAATCAGAGAAGGATGTAGTGAGAACTGAAAACAAAACTATCAAGAATTATGACTATGCCCATCCCTGGGGCAACTAAATATTATTCATTTTAATTTGAGAGGAGTTTTACCTTATGTTTGAAACTAAAAATATAAAATTCCATCTGTAGATATTAGTGTAGTATTTAGTGTACAGTTGAGTTTTCTTCCTCCTTTTGACTGTTATGTCTTTCTAACCTGTTGTACCTAATTTGGGAACATGCTAACGATCTTCATTTGAAAGTAGGTAAAATAAGGATGGTGGGAATCGACATTCTTTAGCCTAGTGCATGGATTGGTGGTCAGTTACCTCACAGTTGACTGTAATACAGCTTGAGACCATTATGGCTTGTGTAAGTCAGTGCTTAATACATTGCGCAGTACTTCAAATCGACACCTCTAAAAGAATCCATAGGGACAAAAGATAAGCAGTTTGTTTACACTATGTTTGGTGACCATGGTTTTGTATAAAAGCAGACAGTTTTTGTTCCTGTCTTTTATGCTATGCTAGATATGGGCCAATTTTTGGTGGCGGTCATGGGAGCGGGTCAGCTTTGTTTTTACAGGACTGAGACATTTGTTCAGGCTGATGAATAGGGCTTTTTTCAAAGCTCCTCCCTTCTCTTGTCCAGTAGCAGTCAATAATTAATCCTTTGTAACACTTTTGAATTACTCATGAGGCTCAATTAGCAGTTAGTTGTTTTTTTTAAAGGGTTAATAGATAGAAATAGTTAAAATATGCTTATGACTCGTGTGACAAATCGTTGATTAACGACTAGATATATTGTAAAATGAATCTTGTTCTTTTCATGTGGGAGTTGAAAATAGGTGATTATAATGTAAAGCATTTATGATGAATCATTTCTTAAATCCTAGATATTGATATTAACTAGAAATGTGTGGTTAATGTGAATTTTTAGTTACTGTGATCAATTGTATTCCACCACAGTATATTCTCAATGAATGTAATAAAGGCAGTTTTATAGAGAGCGCGTTAATACCTATTACTTTGGCTGTAATGCAGTGTGCTGTCTGAAATGGGTGATTAAAATCACTGTAGTCTGCATTTATATAATGAATTACTTAAAAAAAACAAAAACAAAAAAAAACGGGGTCTTTGTCTATTTCTGCTTATCAAAATTTAGAAAAGATTGTGAAGAGGTATTGTTATAATAGCAACCTTAGTTTCCAGTGTTGTATAAAAACACTTAATTATATTCATGATGCCCTGAAACTACTAACACAGTGTTTGTGTGAGTGGGGGGGGGGGGTGGGGGGCTGGGCTGCTTTTCTTTATACAGGCCTTTTATACATAGTGTATAGTATTGCAGGATAAAAATCACAACAATATATTTTCACTCTCCGAGCTGAATCTTATTTCCCCATTGTATATATATTTTTTTATTCCATGTAAAGTTGCTTGTTTGGAGATGCCAGGACATCTGACAGTGTCAGTATTTTAAAATTAGATGCTACACTAAACCCAGTTTCTGTCCTGATCTCATGTACTACACAAAGTCTCTTACAGGGTGTGGGCCGATTGAGTAAAATTATCTTTAAGTATTCACTGAGGCTGTATGTTGTAAAAGACATGTAACAGACCTACCCCTGTGCCACACCACGTGTGTGTTTCCAGTATGAGTCAGTGCTCCAGTGCACTTCCTCATTGCTGTGCTGAAGGCCGGATCTCTTGGGCCTCTGTAATGCAGATGTTGATCAAGTGACTGAAAAAAAGTAAGGGAGTGAAATTTAGTCATGTAAGGAAAGTTCGAGCTCAGAGCTGCTGAATCACTCCCACCCACCACTGTGTGGGTTCAGGATTTAAAACTGGATCATTCACTGTCTGCAAATAGTGCAAGAACATATCCACTGATTCATACTGATAACGTTTGTGTTGATTATTTTATTTTATTAGAAGTCTAGGGTTTAGTGTTTTTGTTTACCTCTTGTGAAGTAATCATCACAATGATCTTTGGAGAGTATTTTTTTTAGTAGTTATTGTCATTTTGTTTCATGATAGTTTATCATTAATCATATTACTAAGTAATAATATGGTGACAAGCAGATGACAGACTGATTTTTACAAGGAACAGATCAGAAGTGCTTTGCATTCAGGTGATCAAATTTTAAATAAATATACATATATATAAATTTTAAAATAGTTCTTCTAATAAATGAGGTGCGGTTCAGTGATTCCCAAAAAGTAATCATGAATTAACCACGAGCGAATTATGAAAAAGTGGAAAGAGAAAAGAACAAATAGAAAAAACCTTAAGTAATAAGCAAAGTAAGAAACGTAACACTTCTCCACAACAATACATTGACCAGCACTGAATGTGCTTGTTGCTTTAATGTTTCTGCCGCAGTGTTGTGCTGTCTTAAGAAAGAATGAAAAACATAGCGATGTCTGGAGGAGGTTAACACAGCAAGTCTGGCACAAATTAGACTCCGGTCAAATCTTGTGCAAGTTGCTGAGTTACATAATGAGCTTGAGGCTTTCTGTGATCAGTGGTGAGCTAATGAATTGCTTCTCATTGAAAATAAATTGGCCCCATGGTTCATCACCGAATGCCCTGACTGTCTTCAGTGACTGTGTTTGTTCCTGCACTCGTTAGGCATGGCTGGTATGGTGATTTTCTGAGCACATCATGAATATCTTAAGAAGAGGCTCTTAAATGACATACCTAGTTTACAATTTGCAAAAAAAACTTTATAAGATTAGACCTTTTTTATTTACAGGTGCATTTGTTTTTTCCATGTTAACAGACATGAGAGTTACTAAATATATTCTGTGTTATGTTTCATCCAAATTTCTAATGACCCTGCTCCTAATAAAAGTGGTATCTTACTCTGATTCTCAGCTGAATGTTTTTGCTAAGCTAATCATGCCCAAGTGAAAGGAGGAGATGTTAGCTTTAGGTCCACACAAATGTTTTTAAACAGTTGTAAGTTTTATTTAGTTAGAATTGTGTAATAATGTGAGTAATTTGTACACCCAAATGAGCAGAGGTTCAGTTGGGTATTATGAGAGATTTCAAAGATTCACTCATAGACTCGCCTGTACTGAATTGGGGCTTCAGCCACAGCCATAAAGTCGAGACTCTAGCCTGAGCTTATCTATACAACTGTAAGTTTAGCTGTGTGTTTAAATGGGTGTTCAGCAGAAGTGTGCAAACTTTGCCTGTTATTGGTTCTAGATATATAACCTTCATGCCACATTGGGACACAATACAGCAATGTTTAGTAGTCAAGGCGTATGAGTCTTTGTTAAGGGGATAATAGATAAAAGAATTAAACATGTATAGTTACTGTATGTTGTATACAGAAGTTTTTGTTACAGAGTTCGTAAACTCTTTTGTTTGTATTAGATTTGATATGTAAATATATCTTAAGCACTTGCGCCTGCTGCTCTTCTGTGTTAAACCTTTGGAGCACATCTCTGGTGAGAAGTATTGATAAAGTTCACTGACTTTAGTAATGTGTAGGTACCTCAGGATGGTTCAGTTTTCCATAAGGGCAGCTGTCACTTCCTGTGAAGAGGCCAAGCTCTCGCCTCTCGTTGCTGTGTTTCCTGCAGCAGCTCTTCCTGTTTACCCAGACTTAAACAACCATGCTTTCTCATCTGCAGTGTTTGCCCTGCGGTGGCCAAACTTGATTCACAATAAAATCATTTGGTTAATTTTCTCATAGTTTAAACAATATTGCTGCTTTCAATTGATTATAACAGTAAGCAAGAATGCTTCTGCTGCAGTATCATAGCTTGGGTTAGTTTTCCTGCAAACTGAGAAATTAACTTGGGTAGTTTATTTTAAATATGCAACATTTATTTAATGATGAGAAGCATGCACAAAAATTACAACGTCAGAATGTCCACTACTTATTTCGCATGTTTATTAGTGCTTTTATATCCAGAAATGTAGGGGTGGGGTTTTGTAGAATTGACTGTTCTAAGACTTCTTTGTCCAGTAAGCTCTTCATGTCATTTCTTGGGTTACAGTTTGTCTAGATTCAGGTGTAACTCAGTCGACAGGGGTCTTGCTTGATAGCTCTGTCTGATTAATTCAGAGGCCAGGTGTCTTTTACAGACTGGTCAGGTTACCTGCAGCACTCCTCCCTTCAGTGGCCTACATTCATCACATCACTGACCTCATTGTCTCTCTCTCTCTCTCTCTCTCGTCTTGTCTCTGTGTGTGTGTGTCTCTCTCTCTCTCTCTTTTTGTTGCACAGCAGAGGTGTGCTCTTTGTCATAACATAGCTTGTGGTTAGGACAGCTAACCTGACTTACCCCCCATTTGAAACAGAGCAAGAGAGAAGTTCTGTGTGCTCTAAGGGTGGCAAACACTAGGCCTGTGATGGTCACAGTAATACTTGGTATAAATTGATATAGTATGCACTATGAAACAAACTTTATGCTGTTAAAACGGGGTATAATACGATGGTGCAAAAATTCACAAGATTGAGTGTTTGATGTCAAAATCAAATGTATTAGCATTCATCAATTTAATTCTTGTTTGAAACAAAAGAAAATCAATATGGGCTGGGCTGGATAATTTATCTTTAAAATGCGTTTATATCAAATAAACTCTTAGTAGTTCTTATTGTATCTAGGCACAGTATACGATGTATGAACAGTTGGTTATTAAAAATAAATAAAAATGATCTAAGGCACAGTTACGACCCTAAAGACCATGATTTATCTGTGTAAAATTAATCTGCCATTTATAAAACTTTACTTCAGTTTCACTTGATCTGGAAGGAGGAAATAAAAATGCACTGGTGTGACTTTCTTGTACTGGGAGTTGACACACCACAGCTTATCTATGACATTTTGGTTCACTCTGTTTAACAAGAACAGAAATGTGTGAGGCATTATCATACTGAATTGTAACAAGCAAGAGTTCAAAGTTTCCTTCTTAATCAAACTTTAAGAATGGGCCAGAGGAACGTCTGACACAATTTAACTCTTTTCTTTAATTTTTTTTTTACCATTTTTTAAATGGTTAAAAAAACATCTGAGCTGTTACTTTGGTCGTATTTGGAAACAACAGTTTCATGTTCTGTGGAATAATCATAAGACTGCATTACAGACACTAAATGAAGTTAACACAATTGATTCAGTTTAAAGAGTACAATCGTCCATGTGGGTGATGTGAATAGAACTTTTGGTTTTGTTCTTCTAATCATCTGTCTTTCTGTATCTTCTTTATCTCAGATCTGCCACCATGGGGAACATGTTCGCAGGCCTCTTTAAAAATCTCTTTGGGAAGAAAGAGATGCGTATTCTGATGGTGGGTTTGGATGCCGCTGGCAAAACCACCATTCTGTACAAGCTGAAGCTGGGAGAGATTGTAACCACCATCCCTACTATTGGTCAGTTACTGGGGTTTTTACTTTCTGCCCTAGCAGACTCTTATTCTCCAGTGCTGCATGATGTGTAGGTTGTTGATACATATGTGAATGGTAAAATGCAGTTATTGTATCAGACTGACATTGATATTGCAGTTTGGTGCCTATGCTAGGTGTTTTCTTTCATTTTAAATAAGGTGTTGTGTTAAAATGATGTAGTAAAAAAATGAAAATAGAGATACCTGTTTTTGATTGGACAGTAGGGTTTATAGCATGAATTTGTTAAAAATATAACATCAGCTCAGAACTTCACACACACACGAGCTGTTCTGAGCCGTTAAGCTGTCCTGAGGCTGTAGTATTATGGGAGAGGGGCCCAGCCTGGGACCCAGCTGCCCTTATTGACCTCAGCTATTATCTCTGATCTTCAGCCCTGTGTCATAACTCTTGTCTCCCCGCCATCCCATGATGACGTTCTTCTTTTGTTCTTTTCAGGTTTTAATGTAGAGACAGTAGAATATAAGAACATTAGTTTCACAGTTTGGGATGTGGGTGGTCAGGACAAGATCCGGCCGCTCTGGAGGCACTACTTCCAGAACACACAAGGTCAGTCTCTCCAAATCGCACATTTCAGTTTTAGTAAAGAGTAGATATGCTTAGCAGATTGACTGGATATGTGCTCATTCTCTCTCAGGTCTGATTTTTGTGGTGGACAGTAATGACAGGGAAAGAGTAAATGAGGCAAGAGAGGAGTTGACGAGGATGCTGGCTGAGGACGAGCTCAGAGATGCAGTGCTGCTCGTTTTCGCCAACAAACAGGTGAGCAATTGGAATAGAGCATCTCTTTTCCACCAGGATGGTTTGACAGAAAATGTTAAAGTAGCTTTGCATCTTGTTTGTTTTTATTTGCTTAAATTTGTGCAATTGGAAACGCACTCTGATATTAGATGTGACTAGACTATTTACTTATTGCTCATTATATGATAGCAGTAGTGTACAACTCTAATGGAGGACTGCTTTCTGTTAGAATTAGGTAATTGGTCTGTTTAGGCAAAAGGTTAGTGGTTATCTCATCAGGGTCAGGTTTGTGTGCCCCTCCTCTTAAAAACTTCATATTGAGTGCTTATGGTGATGTATATTTTAAGCTGTTTGCCCACTAATATGACTATTTGTAGTTAACCCACTTAGGCCAAAAATGGTTACTGTAATATGGTAGTGCTCTGAGAACTTGAACAATGTTCATGCGTCCAGTGTGTATTGGCCCTTAACCAGCTTAGGCAAACAGGCTGATAGAGCAGAGAAAGCCTTAATTCATTACAGTATTGGTTTCCATTGTCTTGTAGTGTATTGAGTTGTATTTACAGCAGTAAATGTCTGTCTCCACCTCCCCCCAGGACCTGCCCAACGCTATGAACGCAGCAGAGATCACAGACAAATTGGGCCTGCACTCGCTGAGGCACCGCAACTGGTATATTCAGGCCACCTGCGCCACCAGCGGAGACGGCT
Organism: Hoplias malabaricus; assembly: GCF_029633855.1. NCBI lineage: Eukaryota > Metazoa > Chordata > Actinopteri > Characiformes > Erythrinidae > Hoplias > Hoplias malabaricus. Next base: position 25,524,680 of record NC_089812.1, on the reverse strand, counting down.
TGTATGAGGGCCTGGACTGGCTCTCCAACCAGCTCAAAAACGCTAAATGATCCATTCCACCTCACCCTCTGCTGTCTGCGCTGTGTGTGTGTGCGTATGTGTGCGCGTGTGTTTAATGAAAATGGCAGCGCTGGATTTAGTCTCTGTCACCCATCTTTATCCATCCTTTATGGCTTTTGATTGGTCCTGTAGACTTTAGAGGCTCTCCCCAGTGCTGTCTAGTGTACACACACCAGAATAGAAGTGCGAGTGTGTGTGCGTGTATGCGTGAGGAGAGTGGGAGCAGCCTTGCTGTGCCTTTTGAACACACCTGCTTCTCATACAGCTCGGTTCTCTCTCTCTCTCTCTTTCTCTCTCTCTTTCTCTCACTCTCTCACTCTGTTTCTTCCTCTCCCTGGTCTCCTCTCTCCTGTCTCTGGTGCCCACCCTCCCTGGTTTTGACTAGGCAAAGAATGACCCAGGATGCTAAATGTGTTTTTTTTTTTTTTTTAGTTTAGGTTTTTTTTTGTTACTTACAGAATAATTATATTGAAATAAAAGTCTTGATTTTCATCCTCTGATGTTTAAGCAATGGCGCATGTCTAAGATGTTACAAGGTTCACATTGTCACCCTTTTGCCCCTACATATGATGAAACTCATTGTAACCTGCATCAGGTTGGGAGAAAAGAAAAGACAATAAAGTGACGTTTTCCATCCTAGATCCTTCTTTGCATTATTTGTAAAATGATGCATTTCTCGTGAGCCTCGTTACTTCTCATTGAACCCTGTTGGCTTCCACATTGAAAACCAGTCATGGACTTTTCCTCTTGCTCTACTTTCACCCACTTGCTCACAGAAGCATGTGCTGGTTGGTTCCCACATGTAATGCCAGTATGTCTTTGAAACAGTATGGTGTTGGTTTATGCTGAAAAAACAAATGTTTGGGTTCTACACTCCTTTTTTAGCTCTTTAAATGTAACTACAGGGTTTAGTTGAGCTGTTCGAGAACAAATAGGGGAATGCTTGATGTCAACATCAGATAAACACTAGGGGGCAGCCTCCTGGACTAAGCTTAGGCTTGTCAAGCAGTGTTGTTTATCTGATGTGAAGAACACTGATGAATTTAGAATTGAAACATTTGTGTTTACAGTGTTTTATAAACACCTCAGTTGCTGTAATTGCAGAAAATGATGCATGTAAAAAGCATGCTCTTCAACTGTTTGAAAACCTTTTTTTTTTTAATTCCTTGTGTGAAATATTGCAGACAGGGGAGTTTGTGTGCGCTGCGAGAGTTAGAACTTTGTCAGGGAGCAGAGAGACCTTTTTTTAGAGCTGCTCTCACTCTAAATATTTTTTTCTTATCCTGTTTTCATTGTTTTTCTTTCTTTAGCATGGTCTGTTAAGTCAGGGGTACCACTCCTGTTATCCACTCATGGCCGCTAAGGGCTTGTTAAGTCCACGTTGCTTTCAGGTTCTAATATCAAGCTTGGAATCTTACATTATTGAAAAGCCAAGGCTTAAATCAGCCCGAGAAAAGTAGACTCATCACTTTCACCATTAGTTTGAGGTGAAGTAAAGGCAGGCTCTTTCAGCCCCAGCCGTTCATTTACATAGCGCGGATTAACAAAGCTGTTTCTGCGGATCACAGCCTTTTTGCTTTTTTTTTTTGCTCTTCTCTTTGTTTTCCATACATCCTGCCCTCTGCTTTGTTCCACCCAATCAACAGTCCATTTCAGAAGCCATTCTCCATATTATGACCAGCAGACAGACAATGATCACTGAAAAAAACCCTCCAAAACAACTGACAGAGATTATTTCTTTTCCTCGGTTTCTGAACTTATTCCAAAGGCTACTGCGAATGTTGCTGCGTACATCCAATACTTGCACACTGTAAGAAATTTCTTGTTCTGTCTGACCCCACTGAAGGTTAAGACCCTGTACTGACCTCTCATAAAGCAACAGGGTGAACAAACACCCTTTAAATAGATCTGCAACTGGACCGCAGCAGTTTAGATTGTTTTTCTTTTTTCTTTCTTTATGAAAATGCACCAAATCTCAGCAAGTTTCAGAACTCTAATGACTTTTTATTTTTGTTTTTGGCCTTTTATTATAATGATCTCTTAGACCTACTGTAGTGGATAAAATAACTGATTTGTTTGAATAATGAACATCATCTGTATGGCAAGTAATAATGTGTAAGAAATTGTATTTTAGCTAGCCATTTCATTTAGCCTCTGTTCAGATGTGAAGCTTTAATTTGAAGAAATTATGTTAAAAAAAAAAAATAAATAAAAATGGCAAGGAAGGTGTGCATGTTTTTTTTCTTAAGTTTTCTTTGTTTCTAGCTTCTTTTTTTTTTAACCCATCTTGTAACATCTGAGAAATGCACTATAATAAAGAGATCTCTATTACACATCTGTCATTGTTTATTTTAGTGGAGAAACCTTTTTTTTTTGTAGTAATTTATATGAATTTTGTGCTTTGGGGGTGCTTCAAGTTCAGCTCAGGCCACCTGCAGCAGTTGATATATCTGCCGCTTAGACCTTTTTATTACTAGTGTAAACTATAGAGATATTACTGTTAAAAAGATTACAGATACCTGAGGGAATAGTGGTAAAGCATAACTTACACTTGTCATGTCTTAACTTGTCCAACTGACCCTCAAGTGCATTTATTTTCATAGCTACCTTTGTAGGTTGGACTATGTATTATAGAACATTGGCAAAAAATCTCATTCAACCTAAAGAGCAACTGTTAGTGCCCAATGTATTCACACTGACCAGCTATAAAGAGTTAGTACATGAGGTTAACAGTTCTATTATAAATGTTACATAATGTGATGAATGTTACCTCTGTTTAAACTTTGTAGGCAACAACATGGAAGAGAGCACACTAACCCTATGTCTGAAATGGCTCCCTATTCACTATTCCTTATGTTATTCACTATATAGTGCACTATTATAGGGAGCTGAATTCAGGAGGGTAGTGAATGATTTTGGACACTACATCATGCAGGATTTCACCAAACAATGCAGTGGATTATGGGTAATCTGATATCCGCTAGTGTACGTGGGTTGTACACTACTTTTTGCAGTGCATTGTGGGATTGTTTGAGTGCAAAATGGCAGAACCCCAAAATGGTGCACTACACAGTGAATAGGGCACAGTTTCGGACATAGTGTAAGTATTGGAACATATTCTAGACCAGGGCCAGCCAAAGTTGGCCAGTGTGGACCTTTGACCTGAGTCACAAGAGGTCTTCAAATCTGGACCATGATCCTGGTTCTAGGCCGGGATTTTAGAATGGCATGCCGGTTAGTGTGCAGATTCTAAACTGTTTAAATGCATGGTTAAATACTGGTTAATCATTCATATGAATACATATAAGATACAAGATTACACACAATTATAAATGCTTAATTTTAACTAATCATTTAAGGATATTTGTCCACTAACACAAAGTAATAAAATTGTTTTCTACAACAATTCCCCCTTATGACGTGTCCCAAGACACGTCAACCATGATCCTGGTTCTAGGCCGGGATTTTAAAATGGCATTAATGACACTACCACTCAGGTGCATTAGCAGTTAAAGCTATAGCATCATAACAGCCGGCCATTTTAAAGTTCAGGCCTGAAACATAGTAACCTTTACTCAATCCACTAACAGTGATTTTTATACTTTATAAAACTTAATACAGTCTGAGTTTTTAACATATTTTAGCTACAAAATGTTGATGGGACAATATGCAGAGTTTCACAGTTTTGTAAATGTGCAGTTATTAATCACTGTGTGTCAGGGAGCAAAATGTGTCTTCTGCATGTGATTCATTTGTGACACTGAACACACACAAGTGCCCAGAGCAACAGGTAGCCAACACAGGCAATCACTTGGGGGTTAAGTACCTTGCCCGAGGGCACCTCAGCTGTGCATGTTGGGTTTGGAGGACAGTGCTGTTCCTTTATTCCTACCGCACCCAATTCTCCTGCCAGTCATAGGAATTGTTCCAGTGACATTCCAGTCCTAAGCTTGTTTCTCTAACCATTAGGACACGGCTACCCCTATGTCTTACGATGTCAGTTTAAAGTGTAGGAGTATCCTCTTACATGAATCACATATGAAGGAAAATTCCTATTCTGACCAGACACAAAAGATTTTGTATGTGTGTGGGTGTGTGTGTGTGTCTCTTGGGTGGTGTTCTGCTGGTTGAGCATTAGATCACATCTGCTTTCCGTTACACATGATATAAAAATGCCTCTCTGCAGCACCCCCCAAGACACCCGCTCAGAAAACTACAGCAGAACTCATAATACAAACCCCTGCAGCAACACACACACACACACACACACACGCACACACACAAACACACACAGATATGCCTCTCTTTTTTTCCACCTTTTTTGATTGACAGGTGACAGATTTGGGTTAGCTCATCGAACTGTGGCCTTCTTGTGATTGTCAGGCAACAAAAGCCCACAGCAACACACATACACACAAACACACACACACAAACACATATTTTTGGGCTTTTGAATGCAGACAGTAAAGAGAGATGAAGAGAGAGAGAGAGAGGCAGAACTACAGAATGTTTTTGTGGAATCTGTCCAAATTTCACATTTCAGGAACATCTCCTCCATTTTTTCAAATCTAAGAGGTGATAGACCAAATGAAAGTAATTTGGAGGCTCTATACTTATTCCCTTATTTGGAAGCTCTATACACACCTGTAAGGGCTGGGTGGATCGACCTAACAATAACAATCTTCCGCTTCATCACTTAATAGACTGCAGAGACACTGCTCCGCAGCCCAGTGCTCCATTGATCAATGCTTGGTTTAATATTTAAAATGTCCCTTAAACTATGTTTCATATCAATTTATGTGATGATTTCTGTGTTGTAGTTTTTAAGCTGTGAAGAGTTGTGATGTCTGGTTCCTATCACCACAGTAAACAGTTTGAATGCAGTATTTTCTCGAAAATGAAGCATTTGGAGTGAAACGACTCTGACTCACTTTGTGTTAATCTTCCACAGAAATCTTTAAAAATCACCGGAAGGATGTTAAAGATGGCTTCTAATCTACAAAAAAATGACCAGCTGTGTTTGGGTTGCCGCCACCCAAAATGGCGAGAGTATTTTATTGTGATCTACGCCACTAGAGGGCGTCATACTACACACTGTTTAAACAGTGGGATCGGCCTTGGTCTTCAAGACCATGCACTTCATTCTGCTCAAGGTGACGCACTCTTAACAAATGCAGTGAATGTTGAGGTTTTCATCAGCCTTGTGGCATATACAGATTTACTGAGGCCATTTATTTAAAATGTAGCTTGATTTACAACCCACAGCAAAATAGGCTACCATTTATATTTAACTGAAAAGAGGGACTGAATAAAAGTGCTTTATTATCTACTCAGAGAGAGTGTCCAAACCAGTCTAAAGATATTTGGTGTACAAATAAATCTCTGTGTTGTAGAACTGTAATTGAAACTTCAAATCTTTTAAAATTGCCATTATATATATATATATATATATATATATACGCGGCTCTTTGATCCCTATGATGCGGCTCAGCTTTTGAAAGTAATTAATGAGTATTTAATTAAAGTGTATTTTAGTTCGTTCATTTTCAAAATGTAATTCTATGAAGATTATGGCGATCTTGTAACATCTCAAATATTTTAATATTTAAAATATTTTGTCGCTCTTAATATACGTCACAACTTCCAACGTGCGACACCCGCCAGTGTGCGGTTTCTTGAACGTTTTGACCGCTGACTGCACGGCGCCAGTAAAAGGATGACGACACGCAGAGAGAGGACAGCAGTGTTGTTTGCTGCCAGTGGATAATTTAAGTTCGGCGTTTTTTCCCCATTACTGCAAGGACTCACATAGACATTGAGTATTTTACTTAACCGTCAACACAACGTATTTTTTTAGTTAAAAATATTTTGTTGCATGCAGAAATGTTATTTCATTTTTCTGCAGTTGTTCATTAATTTCATAAATGTAACACAGTATAGTTTGTTTATACATAACACAAAGGCAAAAAACCCTGTTATGCGCAGTGTTATTTCATGTAAAATTTCAAAAGGGTTTTGTTGCTCCCAGTGTTTTCTTCACTGTGTGAAACGGGTCCAAATGGCTCTTTGAGTGGTAAAGGTTGCCGACCCCTGGTCTAAACCCAAACTCACACATACTTTTGGATACAATATTATCCCCAAGAACAGAACAAGTAGATGTACATGTTTTTGCAACACTTTTTCCTGATGGAAGTCAAAACGAATGCAGTTACCAATATTTTTTCTTTCAGTCTCATTTTCAGGGTTTTATTTATTTATTTATTAAATAAAATGAGAATGATAATTTTTAGTACTATACAACAGCACAAAATAACAAAAGATCGAGAACTTTAAAATGTATTTGTTCTAACAGGTTAGAATTCAAAATACTTTGGAACTAAGAGTCCACCAGATACAGGAGTCAGTGCTGATACCTTCAATGCTAGTGTGTAGTGTGTAGGCTGGTACTGTGAGCCAAAACATGATCTTGCAATGAGGAACGATGTCTACATATCAAATACACAAAGACTATCAATGACCCTGCTACAGTTTTGTAGTCAATGCTAACTGTACATTGTAAAACAATAGGCAAAAATGGTAGCTTTGTGAACCACATTGTTACCTAATGGAAAATTGCTTTTGAATGAAAAATTGCCCCCAAAATTGAGCCCCAGCTTTACAAAATATTGATGGGTATAAACATTTCACACAATCCCCCCCCCCCCCAGTTCACGATTTCTCATAGTTGTGTTGAGATGTTCAGGTTCTACAGAACGTTCTACAAGGTTCTACACGACAAGCTCATGTGTGGTACCTCCCTGGAACATGAAACCAGCTGCACCATGTTTTAGAACTCATAGCATCATTGAAAAGCTCAACACACTTGGAGGAGAACACTAATTGTTAACTGCCTTACTTCAGCTAACACATCGTTTCTAACACCAGTCCTCAAAGCTCCAGATGGTCCATGTTCACCTGACTTCAACTCCACACGCCCTGGGATAGAGCTCGGAATATGAAACCTCACGATTCATAGCATGAAAACACCAACGATGGTCACTCTGCCTCCCCAGAGCTTCACGTGGCTAGTTGAGAATTTATGGCCAGCTTTAAAGGGACTTATGCTGGGTTTAGCCATATGGCGTGACTTAACGAGAGCCAGAGAAAAGGAACAGCGCACTGTTAGGAAGGAAAACAGTGACAGATGAGATGATGAAAGGAGTGAGGCTCACAGATGGATTTATGCTTGTGATATATGCAGTTAGGTGGTGTGTGTGTGTGTGTGTGAAAGAGAATAGGAATCTTCCTTCTGATAACCCTCAAAGGCCTCTCCCATCTTCACCTTTCCCTCCTCTAAAAGATTTCAGGTGGCCCAATCTCCAAGGAGATGTTACCTTGGAAACTGCACCTTACTTATTTATAGCGAGTAGTGAGAAGGCGAGTGAGCGAGGTAGCACAAGGGATTGAGTTATAATAAAATAAATAGTGTAATAGATATCAGCCATTAATTTCTAGTGGATTTTATTGTGGGAGATTAGATCAGAGTCGTGTTAATTGAAGCAGCTTCTCTGGAGTCCTGAGATCACTGCAAAAATGGTGTCTTACCTAACGGGATCATCTAAAATATAGTAATATATGTAATATTTCTCACTGTGAGATTGTTATAGGGATATAATATGATTATTCCACCTGTATTTTATTACTCCAGGGTACATTCCTTATTCCTCTGGCTGATAATTTGACTTGTTTCGAGGAAGAATTGCAGACAACTTGGCTTATTTTAATAGACAGAATCCATGAAATAAGACATGTCTCCAGTGAAAAACACTTAAATCAAGTACAACTGTCTAGAAATATATTGAATAATTTGGTGTTATATCCTTATACTCTCATAATGAGAAATGTTACATATTTGGACTAGATTTTCCCAAATGCTTCTTCACAATTCAAAGAACGTGTCATAATACACCCTCAGAAATATGGACCAGGTACATTATTATTATTATTATTATTACATTATATCAGTAAAGGTATAAACAGTGTAAATGTACCTCTACAGATACAACAGTGCTGTTAAAATCCAGTTGTGTTCTTTAAAAGTACATTAACAATTAAGAAAACATTTGTAAGGTTTCATTATAGAACTGTGTCAAAAAAAAAAAATAATAATAATAATATGAGTCCTGGAGATGAAATGGAGCATATTAAGTCAACAAAATTTTGAAATCTAAAATAAATAAAGAGGGCAGCACAGTGGTACAGCAGGTAGCAGTCACACGACTCCAGGGTCCTGGAGGTTGTGGGTTTGAGTCCCGCTCCGGGTGACTGTCTGTGAGGAGTTTGGTGTGTTCTCCCTGTGTCCGCGTGGGTTTCCTCTGGGTTTCCTCCCACAGTCCAAAAACACACGTTGGTAGGTGGACTGGTGACTCAAAAGTGTCCATAGTTGTGAGTGTGTAAGTGAATGTGTGAGTGTGTGTCGCCCTGTGAAGGCCTGGTGGCCCCCTCCAGGGTGTTTTCCTACCTTGCACCCATTGATTCCAGTTAGGCTCCAGACCCACCGCCACCCTGAATTGGATAATGAATGAATGAATAAATTAATTAATATAGAATATGTTACACTTATGTTCCCTAATTAATACTGAATATGTACCTTTGAGGGTACCACCACAGTGGCAGTTTTTCTGAGAGTGTACTGCGTGTTGTGGCTGACAAATTCCAGAGAAATTGTAATACACTGGTTTAAAAAATGGGCTGCTTTGAGGGACCCACTCTATGGAACATAAATCATTTCATCCGTGAGTGGAAAAAATGACTGACTGCTCCTTTAAATCTAGATGTCTAATATATATCTATCCATCAATTTCTCCAATGACTAAATTATTTAATTCATTCAGAGGATGAAGATTCACCAGCAATTTTTCATTTTTGTTAACGTAGCTACTTTCTTGGTGGTAAAACTGACTGATTTTGCCTCTAAGATGAATGTCTTTTATTCATTTTTATAGATATGATTTTCTCAAATGTCTATTTTTTCCCACTCATTCCTGTGGATGGCAGGGTGTCCTTGACCTTTGAAGGTTGGTCTGACTTGAGTTCTTGTACTTTCACATTGATTCACATCTCTCCCACCTCCACTTTAATGCTACGTTAAACTCCACAGACCTCCATAACACCCCCTGCACGCATACACACACACACACACACACACACACACACACTGCAGTCAGGCACTCTTCACCTCTTAATGCACGATGTAACCATGAAATGCTGCTTCTCACTGGATGCCTCTATCCCTCCTACCCCCCCCCCCCCTGCAGTAAAACAGTCTCAGGGTCTCGGCTGAGTGATTGAATGCCATAGGCTGAGACTGAGAGATAGAGGGAGGAAGAGAAGCATATGATGAGTAGCTTTTTAATCCTGCCATTATTTCCTACCCTTTTACAGTCTGGAAGTAAAGATTTGGTGGTGATGGATAAAAATGTAGCTCTCTTTAATCCATCCATTTATCTCTCCATCTATTCATACATCAACAGATACCTTAATGGTTAACCTCTTATCCTCTTTTCCCAAATGTATTTAATCAATCGATACATGTCTGAAGTGTTCTTTGGTTTTGAACTGGAGCAATGAGGCAGTAACAGCTTCTACTCTTACACAAGCTACTAGAACTTTTCTCGGTACCGTTGAGGGAAATCTGCTGCAGGAAAATAACCTTCGTATTAAAAACCCTACTCCAACTCATTCCAAAGTACAGCAGTGGTGTTAAAGTTCATTTGTGTTCCCCAAAGGGACGTTACATTCTCTTCTCCAGATGGAGAGGTGAATTTTTGTAAGCTTTCATTATTGAACTGTGTTAAAAAAAAAGGTTCCCTAATCAAAGCTACTGAATATGTAGCATTGACGGTACCACCACAGTGACAGTTCTACTGAAAGGGTATGGAGCTCCACCATTCCAGACAAAAATATCTCTTTGAATGAGAGCTAATGCAAGAGGGTTATGATATGAACATGCTAATTGGAGGGCTATATACTTCCATTGATTGTTAGTTAGCCTTTTAGCTCCAGTGCGTAACTGAAACCTCAGACCTTAAACATGTCTTGGCTGATGGACTACCTTTGGGATGAGGGGTGGAAGTTTTCTGCTGAATTACCTCTTTAATGCCTAGTGACCGGCGGCTTTTCTGACTGTGCTGTTCCCTTCAGCAGAATGTCCCACCTCAGGAGAACTCTGTCCCAGGAACATCTTGTTCTTGTTCTCATTATCCAGGATGGAAACAGTGGAAGAAGGCTTTAATGGTCTTAAAAACACAAATACATCTAAGGCTGTATATCTTAGTTTTATGTCACTAGGCTTTACAAGCCTTTAGAAGAGTAGTGAATGAAAATTTGCTGAATGGACCAAAAGATCCTAATTACTTGAATTAAGAGCCCATCCAATCTGTCTTTTAAACAGATCTACATTTCACACATTGTATTAATCTCATTCATATTTCATTATAAGTAGCCATGATGCAGTGGTACAAAATTCACACATAAAAGGTGTTTATCTGTTTTTCCCTCCACTGTTTTTTCCTGACTGTATTCCACTGTTCCCTATGTGGTAATTATCCTAGCAGCTAATGCTAGCAGCTAAGCTATGTTTATGAAATAAAATTAAAACAACACAACATAGGCAGCACGGTGGTGCAGCAGGTAGAGTCGCAGTCACACAGTTCCAGGGACCTGGAGGTTGTGGGTTCGGTTCCTGCTCTGGGTGACTGTCTGTGAGGAGTTGATGTGTTCTGTCTGCGTGGGTTTCCTCCGGGTGCTCCGGTTTCCTCCCACAGTCCAATAACACACGTTGGTGGGTGGATTGGCAACTCAAAAGTGTCTGTAGGTGTGAATGTGTGTGAGTGTGTGTTGCCCTGTGAAGGACTGGCGCCCCCTCCCGGGTGTATTCCTGCCTTGCGCCCAATGATTCCAGGTAGGCTCTGTACCCACCCTGAATTGGATAAGTGCTTACAGATAATGAATGAATGAATGAAAACACAACATAGATAATTTTCTAATCCCTCGCTACTTCGTGGTTCATATTTTGTGGATTCACTACTTTTTTCGAGGTTTTTTCAAGGGGGCTTTTTTATTATTTACATGTATTAGACTAGACCTGTAGGTGACAAAATATATCATTTACAAGTATTTCTTACGTACAGTACATGTACTGTTCATGTCCACATCCGAGTGAAATTTACTGACACTAAATCACAGCTTAGGAATTACTCTATTAAAGAAACTGGTAGGATATCACATGTAGTTCCAGCTGAAAAACATTATAGAATGACTGTTTAATGCAAAGGGTGGGTTGTTAACAGTAACAGGGAGGGTTTTAAAATTCCACATACTCGTTAAGCACATAAAAAAATATCTTTCCTCTACTTCGCAGCAATTCGTTTTTCGCGGGTGGTCTTGGAACGCATCCCCCGCGAAAAATGAGGGATCGCTGTATATTTTCAAAGTGGCAAAGATAATAATCTCTGGAAAATGCAGATTATAGGCCACTTTACAGCAGATTTTATGGATTCATTGTTTACTCAGCTGGAGTCATGTTTGGGCTCCCAAACATCTAACTAGGTTTAGCAGGATGGACCAGGGCATTTTAAACAAAAGATAATTGTAAACCAAGGAGCTGGAGCCATGAGCATGTGTCGATTTCAAACTAATTGATTTAATGAGTTGTTTTTTTAAATAAGTAAGTCAGTAAACTCATATTTGAAAAAAGTATTTAAAATTTAAAGTATTTAAACGTTGTTTATATGCTTTTACCCTCCACTACACCTCTGGGCACAGGAGAAATGTGATTATTTATTAGTGTAGGTGTTTCTGTGTTTGAACACAGTTTTGCTTTTGAGCTCTGTGCATGTGTGTGTGTGGGAGGACATTTGCCCTGATTATTGGCCCCTCTCATCGACCACCCTTCCCTTCTCTTCAGATCAGGCATCACATGTCCACTCCCACACACACACACTGGCATGAGTGTTACACTCCATGGAGCAGTAGTGTGTGTGTGTGTGTGTGAGAGAGAGAGAGAGAGGGAGAGAGAGAGAGAAAGAGAGAGATTGCCCTGCCCTTGCTATAGCACATTTTGTTCATGGCTAGTTGCACACTGATGCTCATAGAAAACTCCACTGCTCCTTTTAGCCACTTCAGCTCAATACTGTTTTACCTCCTGGTCCTTTAGACACTCTGCTTTTACTGTGGAAATTCACCACATCCAACAAACTGTACTTGGTCTTCCAGTTCAGCTCAGTTCAGTTCACAGAACGTATCCATGCTCCATCCACAACATTTAGATTTTACATCATTTTAGAGTTTATTTTTACAACAATAACCTAATTTTAGAGCCTGGTATGACCTTGCATTAACCTGCATTTTCAGGGCTCAAGTTTGGATTATGCTTGGCTTGGGATGCTACACATGAGCCTAAGGTTCCCATGCTCAGTGCCAAGTGTTGACTAAGCTCACCAGTGCAGAGGTGTAGGCCAAAGGAACTGCAGTTTTATAGAGGGACATTAGCTCTGGAGCCCATTTCACACAGGTATGGTAACTCAGAACGTTTATGGACATTACCTGTAGGAGCTGTATGTGTAACACATAACAAATAAGGGGTTTACCAGACATTACCCTCACTTTATCTTGCCAGCCTCCTAGTGCAAAGTCTGGGTGAACTCTGAGTGAGCCCATGTGTGAACAGAGCTGGTGATATTCCAGAGAATTCACAATGGATTCTCTTTGTGCCTCCTGCATGCGCTAGGAGCCTCCCCAGGTTTCAACCAACATTTCTAGCTGTCTGACATGGGATTTCTCTGGTTTATACCACATGTGTGAAAGTGCAACTTTGGAAAATGCTAGAGGATGGTTTGGACTGGTGTTTGTGAGGCAATAATAATCTTTCTTAGATTAATCTTTCTTAGAATAATCTTTCTTAGTCTATCATCAGGATCAGTGCTTTGTTTGACTTTGTTTTTGTCATTAACAGAGCACCTAACCCTCAACTGCTCCCTGGTTGCTGAGCTGGCTGCCCACTGCTCTGGGTGTGTGTATGTACACTACCCTTAATCGCTAGTGTGTGTGTGTTTTTTATGTGTGTTCATTTGCATGCACACAGGAGTGAGTTTATTTTATCCTTTCTGCAAATAATGTGTACTCATAAAGGTCAGTAGGTAGTCAGTAGGTGAATACTCTCTCTCTCTCTCTCTCTCTGACTTATTTTCCTTCATTAATACACATCACCTGATCCCACAACCCTGAAAATGGAAACCTACAGCACAATGTAGACTATAAATACCTGTGGAAATACCTCCTATTAACCACAGTTCAACCCCAACATCCCAACCATCAGAACACACAGCAAACCCTTGCTGTAGTCATGGTTGCCATGGCAACCAGGGTCCAGGCTGTCGTGCTGAGATGTGTTCTCCGACGTCGGATTATGGAGATGGATAGAGCAGCAGATAGCAGCTAAAGCAGGTGTAATACTTGTGTAATCTTATTATATTTCTTACATATGACAAACTCAATGTGTTATTCAGTGAGAAAAGTGGGGATTTAAATTTAAATTCACAAAACCAGGACTATACAGTGCTCTAAAGGATAAGACTGCAAAATATGATTCAGACTGAAAGGATCATAAACCCCAAATACATGTGAACAATAGAGTTAGTACTAGAGCAGCCACAAATGAGCCTGCGATTAGCATGCCCAATGCCAGGCGTTGGCCAGAGGGGTGTAAAACCCCGCATGTACTGGGCTGTAGAGGAGTGAAACAGTATTTGATGGGAAAATGGAGCACCCATTTTTCAGTGGGTACAGGTACAGTGATGTCTGTGATCTAGAATTAATCCTCCAACATCAGTATCTGACCTGACTAACATTCTCAGGGCTGAATGCAATCAAATCCTCACAGTAAGTGATTAAGCTATTAGAAGAAATTCAGAAAATAGTTCCAGAGGAAATTTTGGATTACTTGCTGCCTAACAAGACACCAAATGTCATTGATGAGAAATATAAGAAATGTAATAGTACCCACTTGTGGAGCAACTTTAAAATCAATGCGGCCATAAGAGCTGCACTTCCTAACCATGAGTGAGTGAGTATGAATATAAGTGAATGAGTGTGTATGTGTATGAGTGAGTTACATCCCAGCTAGCAAGATAGATCTTGGCCGATTCTGGCTCAGGCTCGGCACTGTCAGCTTGCTGCCATCTCAGCATGAATGCGCCATCCTGTATCTGGCCCAATTCCGGCTGCATGTTGGCACTGTTGGCTGGCTGCCATCTCAGCGTGAATGTGGCACCCTGTTTCTGGCCCAATTCCGGCTGCACGTTGGCACTGTTGGCTGGCTGCTGTCTCAGCGTGAATGTGGCATGCCACATCTGGCCCAGTTCCGGTTGCATGTTGCACTGTCGGTTGGCTGCCGTCTCAGCGTGAATGTGGCATGCCACATCTGGCCCAGTTCTGGCTGCACTTTGGCATTGTCAGCTGGCTGCCATCTCAGCGTGAATGCGGACAGACACATCCTGTATCTGGCCCAATTCCAGTTGCACTTTGGCACTGTCAGCTGGCTGTGACTTGGCTTGAATGCGGCACCCTGTATCTGGCCCAATTCCGTCTGCATGTTGGCACTGTCGGCTGGCTGAGGCTCGGCATGAAAGCACCACCCAACATCTGGCCCATTTCTGGCTGGTCAGGAATTTGACCAAAGGATATCATAGACAAAATAGTAATGAAATCATTTAGACACAGAAGAGATGAGGGTTCACTCTCAACTGTGAACAGTTTTAAATAGCAAGTGCACCAACTAACGTGTTTTTGGACCGTATGAAAAAAGCAACTGGAGGAAACCCCCACAGACACAGAAAGAACATGCCAAACCAGGTGAGGATCAAACTGAGGACCCTGGAGTTGGGTAGCAGTGACATTACCTTCTGTGCCACCCTGGATGTATTCATCTTTCATTCATTCATTCATTGTCTGTAACCACTTATCCAATTCAGGGTCGTGGTGGGTCTGGAGCCAACCCGGAATCTTTGGGCGCAAGGCAGGAACACACACTGGAGGGGGTGCCAGTCCTTCACAGCGCGACACACACTCACACCTACGGACACTTTAGAGTCTCCAATCCCCCTGCCAAGTTGTGTTTTTGGACTGTTGGAGGCAACCGGAGCACCCGGAGGAAACCCACACGGACACGGGGAGAACACACCAAACTCCTCACAGACAGTCACTCGGAGCGGGACTTTAACTCACAACCTCCAGGTCCCTGGAGCAGTGTGACTGTGACACTACCTGCTGCACCCCTGTGCCGCCCAAAAGTGATCGCCCAACATGAGGCTCGCCCCCACGACCCTGAGATTAAGACTCTCATGCTCCATCGACTGAGCTAGCTGGGAAACTGCTATTTTTGTTCAGATCATTTAAAAATTTGAAAATGATAAACTGTGTTGTTGATACCTGATGATAATATCCACACACGACCTTACAAATGCCACCATGCATGACTACAAACAGCAGATTAGCAGACAAAGTATCAGTCATGCCCTCCATCATATCATGTATTATTCTAAATTAAAATGTGGGGGTGAACACAATATTTATGAGCAGGTGGAGGAGGTGAAGCATGTATCTGAAAATTGTGAGGAAGGATCGCTGTGTGAAATGATGTATGTATGTGTGTGAGCGTGTGAGTGTGTGTGTATATATATATACGCAGGGTGAGGGGGCGAAGATGCGATCAATACATCTTTCAAAGTTCCCTTTGTCTTTCTCACTGCTTGAACTCAGACTGTTTGTGTTTGTGTGTTTCATGCCCTTGCTGAAGGTCCTGTCCTTTACAAAAATATAATAAACTCAAGGCATGTTAATGGCGAATGTATAGAATATCAGGACCACCTATCGCAGTATGTTCCACTGCGACATGTATATATGGATCAATGACAATTTAAGTGCGTATACAGATCAATAGGGATCAATTCTCTATCCTGAAATTGCAAGAAAACATTTAATATTTGGCCATGATTACATTTTCCATTCTTTCTGAGAGACTTTCTCTGGGAAACAGATACAGATACTGATGGTCTTTTCTTCTTGACGTCTTCACATCCTTACAGACCCACTATGTACTTACCTTCCTATTTGCATACAGTGCCTTACAGTCGGACTCAGGTTGGAGTGGTAGGCTACAGCAGTGCTTCTTGATTAAAGATGTTCTTTCTGGTATAACACTGTGTTTCTGCCCAAGCTGGGAACTGAACCCTAACTATGTGGAGGGCAGCAGTGGGCGCCAAGACAGATTCCTCACAGATGTAATGTAATAATAAAGGCCCTGGCTGTAGAATCTCAACAATGTGTGACTTGTGCATGAGTGGAAGAGGTTAAAGAAGCTAACCTCTCTCTCTCTCTCTCTCTCTCTCTCTCTCTCTGTCCCTCCATCAGCTCCTCTCTGCAGTCGGTGCAGTAAAGAGGGAGTGACATTATTATAAAATAGCAGAGGAAGGAGGGGGCATTCCATGGTGCCTGAGGGAATAGAGATTGAGAGAGAGAGAAGGGGGGGGGGGGAGAAAGAGAGAGAATCCTGTCCATTCAGCTCTTCTTTATTACTAGTACTACAACCAGGCCACTGACCTAGCCTACATACACACTGATAAACACTCCTGCCCATATACACACACCCTACCAAACTGCTTACGTGTTTAAAACAGCTCACACCTACATAAAAGCAATCATCCATCATCATCATCATCAAAAAAAAAAAAAAAAACTAATTTGCAAAACCTTCAAAAGATGAATGAATCAGCAATCATCCCTGCTTTTCTCCTCAGTGTGACATTCAGCCCCCTCACATCATCCCCCATTACAAACCTGCACATTTCCTATCACATACATACACTGTGTGGCCAAAAGTTTCTGGACTCTGGCTGAAATGAACAGTACTATTAGTGAGTTTGGGCACCAGGTGCTGATGGTGGATGATTATTATTAACAGATTATTCTTTATAAGGAGTGTCCATAAACATTTGGGTGTATATTATGTTTCAATGCACCACATAAATATCCTGCAAAGTCAGAACATGATTCCCCAAAGACATGGTCTAACTCCTACTGGAAGGTGGGCAGTGGAGGCAGCTCGAGAAGAATCTAAAAACTCAGAAGAGCTGAATTCCCTGCAGAACTGTGGAGTTCCTTCCAACATCCAGCATCTAGTGCCTGTCAGCAACTATGTTTTAAATGGATGGTTAAAATTACACTGTGCTTTGCTGTGGGTATGTCAGAAAAGGCAAGCACACAGGGAACGTAATCAATCTGTTTATCTCGCTGTGCTAAATATATTTTGAAACACCATCTCCCCCTTTTTCCACAATATTCTCCACTTTTATCTCCATAACACAGGAGATATTGGCATCAATATAGATAAATAGATAGGTAGGCAAACAGAAAACGGATTCAAAAGATTCTGTCACATTATAAAATTGATTGCAGATTGTACAAGATTGCAGTTGCTCTCCACGTTTTGCACAGCGTATATAAAATGTGTGTGTGTGTGTTGTGTGTCTATTATATATATATTAGTTTATAAAGGTTTTAGTTTACCACACCATTTAAACACAGCAGCTGTCCTTCACACTTCACACTGTGTGAAAATTTCATAATGAATGAACCAATGTAAATACTCCAAATTTACTTGGAATTAAATCTTTTTACCTTGAATTCCACTGAAAAATAAGATTATTTATTGCTTGTGTAAAGTTGTTATTTTGGAGATACATGTCTTTATTTGGACAGCGACAATATATAAACAGATAGATAGAAATGTTCCAGAATGTTCTATCAATTTAACTGCCGATTACAGCGCTATACACGGCTCCCTCTGATTGGCGGTGTAGCGTGTCACACTTCGCTCTCAACTCCACCCCTACCCATTCCACTTAACGCCCGCCTCTAAAAGCCGATTGACCAATCACAGCTTAGAGACCTGTAACTAATCAAAAACTCTGCGGTACCCTAACAACCCACGGCGCTGTCTGGAGAGTTTATAAACAGTGGGATAAATCCACTATCTGCATTTAACCCACTGCTCCTATGAAGAGGAGAGGAGTGGCTTATCCCCTACAGAGTGAACACAAATCACAGGCGAGCTTCCAAATCAATTCCACTCATAGTTTCTGACTGCCTGGTAGCTCACTTAGCTAATACTAAAAGTACAGTGGAGACGGCGTCAAGAAACTGAAGTCAAGCCAGCCTCCACTTGGAAAAGCTTGGTCAAGCCAGCCCCCACTTAGATTTGGTGGAACGTCGTATTCTGAACATTACGGTAATAGCGTGCAGAGGAACAAATTTCTAAATAAAAGCCAAAAGTCAATGACAGGAAATGTATGTAATAATAAATAATTTTCTAAACAAATAATAAATGGATAAACAACAAATATTTGCTATTTTGTGGAAATGATGAAGATTTTAGGACATGACTCTCAAGTCACTCTGATGTGCCATTTAAAAAAAAGGCCCTTTGTGTAGTCCTATGTCTGTAAATTTAATTCCAAATTTAAATAATTATTAAAAAGAAACCTTTAGTTTGCACAGAACAATTTCACTTCATAATCATAGTACACCACCTGATTATGTCACTCAATTAATATAAAGTCATTCTGATGTGTCATTTCAAAATAAAGGCCCTTTGAATTGTCCCATTTCTGTAAATTTAATTTCAAATGTAAATAATTATTAAAAAGAAACCTTTAGTTTGCACAGAACAATTTCACTTCATAATCATAGTACCACACCTGATTATGTCACTCACTTAATATGAAGTCATTCTGATGTGTCATTTCAAAATAAAGGCCCTTTGAATTGTCCCATGTCTGTAAAATTAATTTCAAATTTAAATAATTATTAAAAGGAAACCTTTAGTTTGCACAGAACAATTTCACTTCATAATCATAATACCACATCTGATTATGTCACTCACTGAATATCAAATCATTCTGATGTGTCATTTCAAAATAAAAGCCCATTGAATTGTCCCATTTCTGTAAATTTATTTCCAAATTTAAATAATTATTAAAAGGAAACCTTTAGTTTGCACAGAACAATTTCACTTCATAATCATAGTACGACATCTGATTATGTCACTCACTTAATATGAAGTCATTCTGATGTGTCATTTCAAAATAAAAGCCCATTGAATTGTCCCATTTCTGTAAATTTATTTCCAAATTTAAATAATTATTAAAAGGAAACCTTTAGTTTGCACAGAACAATTTCACTTCATAATCATAGTACCACACCTGATTATATCACTTACTTCATATGAAGTCATTCTGATGTGTCATTTCAAAATAAAAGCTCTTTGAATTGTCCCATTTCTGTAAATTTAATTCCAAAATTTAGATCATTATTAAAAAGAAACCTTTAGATTGCACAGAACAATTTCACTTCATAGTCATAGTACAACACCTGATTATGTCACTCATGTAATATGAAGTCATTCTGATGTGTCATTTCAAAATAAAAGCCCTTTGAATTGTCCCATTTCTGTAAATTTATTTCCAAATTTAAATAATTATTAAAAGGAAACCTTTAGTTTGCACAGAACAATTTCACTTCATAATCATAGTACCACACCTGATTATGTCACTCATGTAATATGAAGTCATTCTGATGTGTCATTTCAAAATAAAGGCCCTTTGAATTGTCCC
Organism: Hoplias malabaricus; assembly: GCF_029633855.1. Taxonomy (NCBI): domain Eukaryota; kingdom Metazoa; phylum Chordata; class Actinopteri; order Characiformes; family Erythrinidae; genus Hoplias; species Hoplias malabaricus. The sequence continues at coordinate 25,504,911 of NC_089812.1, read as the reverse complement.
ATTTCTGTAAATTTAATTTCAAATTTAAATAATTATTAAAAAGAAACCTTTAGTTTGCACAGAACAATTTCACTTCATAATCATAGTACCACACCTGATTATGTCACTCATGTAATATGAAGTCATTCTGATGTGCCATTTCAAAATAAAAGCCCTTTGAATTGTCCCATTTCTGTAAATTTATTTCCAAATTTAAATAATTATTAAAAGGAAACCTTTAGTTTGCACAGAACAATTTCACTTCATAATCATAGTACCACACCTGATTATGTCACTCATGTAATATGAAGTCATTCTGATGTGTCATTTCAAAATAAAAGCTCTTTGAATTGTCCCATTTCTGTAAATTTAATTCCAAAATTTAGATCATTATTAAAAAGAAACCTTTAGTTTGCACAGAACAATTTCACTTCATAATCATAGTACCACACCTGATTATGTCACTCATTAAATATCAAGTCATTCTGATGTGTCATTTCAAAATAAAGGCCCTTTGAATTGTCCCATTTCTGTAAATTTAATTTCAAATTTACATAATTATTAAAAGGAAACCTTTAGTTTGCACAGATTAATTTCACTTCATAATCATAGTACCACACCTGATTATGTCACTCACTGAATATGAAGTCATTCTGGTGTGCCATTTTAAAAAAAGAACTATTGTAAATGATCACATTTCAGCTATATTCACTCCGGATGTTGGAATTGTTATTAATAGGAATCCTCCAGTTTGCACACACCACTTTCACTTTATAATGAAAGTACTCCCCCTAAATATATGTCTCTCACTTAATATCAAGTCATTCTTGTGTGCCATTTCAGATTAGGACCACTGTAATCAATCAGATTTTAATTATATTCACTGTAGATGTTGAAATTGTTAATAAAAGGAATCCTCCAGTTTGTAAACACTACTTTCACTTCATAATGATAGTACAGCACATGCAAGCATCAATCATTTAATGTCATACTATTGTAGTGTGTCTAATTTGTTCATCCACTCATTACATCCAGATCACATTACTGATATATGTGCTCCCAATGTGCTCTATTATGCTAACGAAGCAAGTCCAATATGCTGCTGTAAAGGTTCTGACTTGATGGAAAACAATGGATTACATTACACCTGAACGTCAGTCACTGAACTGGTTATTGGTAAGACTACATTATATATTTTAGGAATGTTTTTTAAATTGGCTTTATGGTCATGTTCCTATTTTACCTTAGTGAAATGATTGTACACTCTTAAAAATAAAGCTGCTGTCAGAGGTTCACAGTTACGCCCTCGTCCTGTCATGCCCGTTTTCCTCGCCATGTGCTCTCTCAGCACATGGCTCTGTCTGTTGCTGTCCTTGTCTCCGCCCATGTCCCGCCTTTGTTCCGCCTCCTTGTCCGCTGTCCTCATTATCTGTCTCAGGTGTGTCTCGTTTGTATTTGTTTAAATGTCATTTTTTTTGCTGTTTCCCAGTCAAGTCATGTCATTTCATTTTGTGTTGTTAACTTCCTAGTCAAGACGTTTCGTTTAGTTTCCCAGTCGTGTTGTTTCTTCCTTTTTCATAGTCATGTGGTGTTGTTTCTCTCCCACTTCAAGTCAGGTTGTTTTTGTTTCCTAGTCGTTTCATTTTGTTTCCAAAGTCATGTCGGTGTGTGTAATTCTCATTTGTAGTCATATCATTTCGTTTTTCTCCCCAAGCCTTGTCATTTCTTTCCTCCAAGTATCGTTGTTTTGCCTCCAGTGTATCCGTGTCTTGTTTCTTAGTTCGGTCTGTCTCTGTCGTTTTCCTCATTTCATTTCATATGTCTAGTTGTTTCCGTAGTTGCCAGTCTTTGTTTTGTTGTATCTTTTGTTTCATTAAAATTACTGTGTTTTAGCAAGTGTGTCCGCCTCCGTCAGTCCGCCCCGCTAATCATGACAGAATGACCAATCACCATAAGGACACAGCTAACACAGACAATCCTTTTGCGAGGTGTGCTATTCGCCGGACACCATTCCGTATAGGCCCCAGAGATCCTGTGGGGTATGTTTTAAAGGCGGCTTCGGAATGGAGTAGCCGGTTCCAGCTCATGCACGACGCGATTCCTCAGCGCCTTCAAGAGTAGTCGACTCATGTACCGAGTGATTACTCCAGTGTGAATCGAAGGAACTGGCGTTAGAAGCGTGCTGGAGTCACCCCCTCGCTGGTGGATTACCCCTTCAGGTCCGGGGAAATTTTTTTGGGGGGGTTAAGGGTGGGGGCTGTTAGCCTCCGACTTCAGGACAAGGGAAGTGAGGCTAACAGGGGCGCACCTCTGGGGGATCCATGGTTAAAGAAATCCCTCAAGAGTTCTCCCATCAGACCCCCTAAACCCTTAACAGTTCCAGTACAGGACGTCGTTGCAGGGCCCCCTGCCTCCGTGGATGTCGTCGCAGGGCCCCCTGCCTCCGTGGACGTCGTCGCAGGGCCTCCTGTCTCCGTGGACGTCGTCGCAGGGCCTCCTGTCTCCGTGGACATCGTCGCAGGGCCTCCTGTCTCCGTGGACGTCGTCGCAGGGCCCTCTGCTCCCAAGGACGTCGCTGCACTCCCTCCTGATCTCCAGGAGAAGCTTGCAAGCCTCTTGGCACGTCTGGAGGTCTCCATGAAGGCGGCACCCGCCGCTCCTGTCTCTGTGAAAGCGGCACCCGCCGCTCCTGTCTCTGTGAAGGCGGCACTAGCCGCTCCTGTCTCCGTGAAGGTGGCACCAGCTGCTCCTGGACCCGTGACTGTGGCTCCGGCCGCTTCTGCACCCGTGACTGTGGTTCCGGCCGCTTCTGCACCCGTGACTGTGGCTCCGGCCGCTTCTGCACCCGTGACTGTGGCTTTTTTTACACATTTAAAATATTCCGAAAGATGGTTCTTCATGGAACCAATAGTACTTCTCCTATGGCGTCACTCAGTGAATGTCACGATTAGCGGGGCGGACTGACGGAGGCGGACGCACTTGCTAAAACACAGTAATTTTAATGAAACAAAAGATACAACAAAACAAAGACTGGCAACTACGGAAACAACTAGACATATGAAATGAAATGAGGAAAACGACAGAGACAGACCGAACTAAGAAACAAGACACGGATACACTGGAGGCAAAACAACGATACTTGGAGGAAAGAAATGACAAGGCTTGGGGAGAAAAACGAAATGATATGACTACAAATGAGAATTACACACACCGACATGACTTTGGAAACAAAATGAAACGACTAGGAAACAAAAACAACCTGACTTGAAGTGGGAGAGAAACAACACCACATGACTATGAAAAAGGAAGAAACAACACGACTGGGAAACTAAACGAAACGTCTTGACTAGGAAGTTAACAACACAAAATGAAATGACATGACTTGACTGGGAAACAGCAAAAAAAATGACATTTAAACAAATACAAACGAGACACACCTGAGACAGATAATGAGGACAGCGGACAAGGAGGCGGAACAAAGGCGGGACATGGGCGGAGACAAGGACAGCAACAGACAGAGCCATGTGCTGAGAGAGCACATGGTGAGGAAAACGGGCATGACAGGACGAGGGCGTGACTGTGAACCTCTGACAGCAGCTTTATTTTTAAGAGTGTACAATCATTTCACTAAGGTAAAATAGGAACATGACCATAAAGCCAATTTAAAAAACATTCCTAAAATATATAATGTAGTCTTACCAATAACCAGTTCAGTGACTGACGTTCAGGTGTAATGTAATCCATTGTTTTCCATCAAGTCAGAACCTTTACAGCAGCATATTGGACTTGCTTCGTTAGCATAATAGAGCACATTGGGAGCACATATATCAGTAATGTGATCTGGATGTAATGAGTGGATGAACAAATTAGACACACTACAATAGTATGACATTAAATGATTGATGCTTGCATGTGCTGTACTATCATTATGAAGTGAAAGTAGTGTTTACAAACTGGAGGATTCCTTTTATTAACAATTTCAACATCTACAGTGAATATAATTAAAATCTGATTGATTACAGTGGTCCTAATCTGAAATGGCACACAAGAATGACTTGATATTAAGTGAGAGACATATATTTAGGGGGAGTACTTTCATTATAAAGTGAAAGTGGTGTGTGCAAACTGGAGGATTCCTATTAATAACAATTCCAACATCCGGAGTGAATATAGCTGAAATGTGATCATTTACAATAGTTCTTTTTTTAAAATGGCACACCAGAATGACTTCATATTCAGTGAGTGACATAATCAGGTGTGGTACTATGATTATGAAGTGAAATTAATCTGTGCAAACTAAAGGTTTCCTTTTAATAATTATGTAAATTTGAAATTAAATTTACAGAAATGGGACAATTCAAAGGGCCTTTATTTTGAAATGACACATCAGAATGACTTGATATTTAATGAGTGACATAATCAGGTGTGGTACTATGATTATGAAGTGAAATTGTTCTGTGCAAACTAAAGGTTTCTTTTTAATAATGATCTAAATTTTGGAATTAAATTTACAGAAATGGGACAATTCAAAGAGCTTTTATTTTGAAATGACACATCAGAATGACTTCATATTACATGAGTGACATAATCAGGTGTGGTACTATGATTATGACGTGAAATTGTTCTGTGCAAACTAAAGGTTTCCTTTTAATAATTATTTAAATTTGGAAATAAATTTACAGAAATGGGACAATTCAAAGGGCTTTTATTTTGAAATGGCACATCAGAATGACTTCATATTACATGAGTGACATAATCAGGTGTGGTACTATGATTATGAAGTGAAATTGTTCTGTGCAAACCAAAGGTTTCCTTTTAATAATTATTTAAATTTGGAAATAAATTTACAGAAATGGGACAATTCAATGGGCTTTTATTTTGAAATGACACATCAGAATGACTTCATATGAAGTGAGTGACATAATCAGGTGTGGTACTATGATTATGAAGTGAAATTGTTCTGTGCAAACTAAAGGTTTCCTTTTAATAATTATTTAAATTTGGAAATAAATTTACAGAAATGGGACAATTCAATGGGCTTTTATTTTGAAATGACACATCAGAATGACTTCATATGAAGTGAGTGACATAATCAGGTGTGGTACTATGATTATGAAGTGAAATTGTTCTGTGCAAACTAAAGGTTTCCTTTTAATAATTATTTAAATTTGGAAATAAATTTACAGAAATGGGAAAATTCATTGGGCTTTTATTTTGAAATGACACATCAGAATGACTTGATATTCAGTGAGTGACATAATCAGATGTGGTATTATGATTATGAAGTGAAATTGTTCTGTGCAAACTAAAGGTTTCCTTTTAATAATTATTTAAAATTGAAATTAAATTTACAGAAATGGGACAATTCAAAGGGCCTTTATTTTGAAATGACACATCAGAATGACTTCATATTACATGAGTGACATAATCAGGTGTGGTACTATGATTATGAAGTGAAATTGTTCTGTGCAAACTAAAGGTTTCCTTTTAATAATTATTTAAATTTGGAAATAAATTTACAGAAATGGGACAATTCAATGGGCTTTTATTTTGAAATGACACATCAGAATGACTTGCTATTCAGTGAGTGACATAATCAGATGTGGTATTATGATTATGAAGTGAAATTGTTCTGTGCAAACTAAAGGTTTCCTTTTAATAATTATTTAAATTTGAAATTAAATTTACAGAAATGGGACAATTCAAAGGGCCTTTATTTTGAAATGACACATCAGAATGACTTCATATTACATGAGTGACATAATCAGGTGTGGTACTATGATTATGAAGTGAAATTGTTCTGTGCAAACTAAAGGTTTCCTTTTAATAATTATTTAAATTTGGAAATAAATTTACAGAAATGGGACAATTCAAAGGGCTTTTATTTTGAAATGACACATCAGAATGACTTCATATTACATGAGTGACATAATCAGGTGTTGTGCTGTGACTATGAAGTGAAATTGTTCTGTGCAATCTAAAGGTTTCTTTTTAATAATGATCTAAATTTTGGAATTAAATTTACAGAAATGGGACAATTCAAAGAGCTTTTATTTTGAAATGACACATCAGAATGACTTCATATTACATGAGTGACATAATCAGGTGTGGTACTATGATTATGAAGTGAAATTGTTCTGTGCAAACTAAAGGTTTCTTTTTAATAATTATTTAAATTTGAAATTAAATTTACAGAAATGGGACAATTCAAAGGGCCTTTATTTTGAAATGACACATCAGAATGACTTCATATTACATGAGTGACATAATCAGGTGTGGTACTATGATTATGAAGTGAAATTGTTCTGTGCAAACTAAAGGTTTCCTTTTAATAATTATTTAAATTTGGAAATAAATTTACAGAAATGGGACAATTCAAAGGGCTTTTATTTTGAAATGACACATCAGAATGACTTCATATTACATGAGTGACATAATCAGGTGTTGTACTATGACTATGAAGTGAAATTGTTCTGTGCAATCTAAAGGTTTCCTTTTTAATAATGATCTAAATTTTGGAATTAAATTTACAGAAATGGGACAATTCAAAGAGCTTTAATTTTGAAATGACACATCAGAATGACTTCATATGAAGTGAGTGATATAATCAGGTGTGGTACTATGATTATGAAGTGAAATTGTTCTGTGCAAACTAAATGTTTCCTTTTAATAATTATTTAAATTTGGAAATAAATTAACAGAAATGGGACAATTCAATGGGCTTTTATTTTGAAATGACACATCAGAATGACTTCATATTAAGTGAGTGACATAATCAGATGTCGTACTATGATTATGAAGTGAAATTGTTCTGTGCAAACTAAAGGTTTCCTTTTAATAATTATTTAAATTTGGAAATAAATTTACAGAAATGGGACAATTCAATGGGCTTTTATTTTGAAATGACACATCAGAATGATTTGATATTCAGTGAGTGACATAATCAGATGTGGTATTATGATTATGAAGTGAAATTGTTCTGTGCAAACTAAAGGTTTCCTTTTAATAATTATTTAAATTTGAAATTAATTTTACAGACATGGGACAATTCAAAGGGCCTTTATTTTGGAATGATAAATCAGAATGACTTCATATTAAGTGAGTGACATAATCAGGTGTGGTACTATGATTATGAAGTGAAATTGTTCTGTGCAAACTAAAGGTTTCTTTTTAATAATTATTTACATTTGAAATTAAATTTACAGAAATGGGACAATTCAAAGGGCATTTATTTTGAAATGACACATCAGAATGACTTTATATTAATTGAGTGACATAATCAGGTGGTGTACTATGATTATGAAGTGAAATTGTTCTGTGCAAACTAAAGGTTTCTTTTTAATAATTATTTAAATTTGGAATTAAATTTACAGACATAGGACTACACAAAGGGCCTTTTTTTTAAATGGCACATCAGAGTGACTTGAGAGTCATGTCCTAAAATCTTCATCATTTCCACAAAATAGCAAATATTTGTTGTTTATCCATTTATTATTTGTTTAGAAAATTATTTATTATTACATACATTTCCTGTCATTGACTTTTGGCTTTTATTTAGAAATTTGTTCCTATGCACGCTATTACCGTAATGTTCAGAATACGACGTTCCACCAAATCTAAGTGGGGGCTGGCTTGACCAAGCTTTTCCAAGTGGAGGCTGGCTTGACTTCAGTGTCAAGACTGCGAGGAAAACATAGCGCTTGTGGAGAGAATGCGCTTTATAAACAATCCCTGTACCAGTCCTTAAAATTACATGACAGAAGACAATCCAACTACAATAATTAACAACAACACAACATGCTATTGAAAACAGACATTGCTTACGTTTGTTTTCATGTGACTTAGCATGTGAACCGAATTGTGATTTGATTTTAAAAGCATGCATTAGCACCTAGTAAAGGAATTGAAATGAAAGTGGTGTGATATGTGCATGTCGTCTTGTAACCAATTGGTTTGTTATTCTTTGTTTCTGCTTTCTTTTATTCTTATCTTGATCTGACTTTGTGTGTTGTTTTGCCATTGTGTTTGCACATTAAATAAGAATTTAGTTCTTGTCTAAGACCCTTGTTGGAAAGTGCACACTTTTTAAATTGCCTCTGAAGGGCGGTGAGTTTGCTAGTGCTGTTTAATGTATATATTTAACAAATCTTTGAATCTTCTGTGTGTTGTTGCTGAAACATTTCCTTCGGATGATGTTTCTTGAAGGTGGGAAGCAATGCTCATTGTGATGATGCAACTCTACCAGGGGAAGCACAATTTTGTTTGGCCTAGAGCAGCACAGTGGCAGTTGCTGCACTAAATATGTCTTTTAGCCTTTGGGAGTAGTTCTTTCCACCTTTAAGGAACATCATCAGAAGGGATTTTAAACCAAGAAATCTCATTCTGATGCTAGCATGACACCATTGGACATGTACACATGTTTATAATATCAGTGGTTAGTAATGAAAATAATGTTAATTTAATTTTTAATGCTCCTTCAATTATATTGAGTGCTGATGGCTTGGTAGGATTTACAGTGGTGTAGAATGTACAGAACTGTAGGAATTACCAGCCTTGGTTTGACCACTACACTATAACAATAAACACATGGAGGAAACCCACACAGACACAGTGAGAACACAACAAACACTTCACAGACAGTGAGGCGAGGATCCAACCCAAGACTACGGATCCTGCAGCTTTCTACCACCATTAGTTACAGCAGCAAGGACCAGTTGGGGGAAAAAAACAGCAAAACCTCTCTCAACACGACCTGTTTTAGCCTTTTTCTATAATTCTGAGGAATAAATACAAATAATTGCTGTGTTCCTGGTAGCCCAGCACTCAACAGCCCTCATCAGCAGGCCTGCTTGTTTTTATCCACTATAATTACTGCACAGATGCAATTCTGAGCAAAGCAGAGAAGTGGACAAAAATCAAACCAGTGGCTTTGCTTCTCGCTTATCGTGCCTGAATGGTAAATGTCAGGACTTTAACATTACTGTCATAGTGCTGGTAGCTGCACTCAAAAATGGGTATTTGTATCTTGAATAGCAACCTGACAAGCATTGATGATCCACAGGCCTGCAGCCGAAATGAGTTTACCAAGCAGACAGATATATGTGGCAGTTGCTTTGTTTTTATGAATGTCGTTTTGTAAGCTCAGTGGTCAGTTTCATCAAATTGTGCAGGCCGCTGGACCTTGACCACCATGTGGTGGGATCAAGATGCATTAGTAGTGGGGAAAAATATTAGAATTACTGCGTGAAAGTGAGCAATCTTTCTTTTATTTACTTTGTCAGTTTTCATTCTGCACCTAGCGTTGAGTCATTTGCAGCCGTGGTGTAGCCCATGGAAAACTCTGCTGAGATGGAAATGGCTTTCAGATGAAGAAATTAAGATATAATGGTCAGCAAAGTGCTTTATTTTTGTTTTTGTGCGTTATGCTTTCCCGAGAATTTAATTTCAAAATATGAAATGCAGGATGTAGAACAGCAGTACTAGCAGATAATAGTCTGTGGAAAAGACACATGTAAATAAATATGTAGCCCTTTTGTTACTGTAATTTTTTTGTAAAATCAGAGGCATTGTACACTGTAGAATGTGAAATACAAAAAAACACTCAATTGTAAGAACTGGAATGTTGGATGATTCATTGATACGTAAAGTTGACCTCTTCTTGCTCATGAAGGAACAGACCATTCCAGAAGTTAAACAGACAAAATATAGGGTATCCATTTAAATACAGGACAGTGGATTTACATATGTCTGCTTGTGATTGATTTGCATTTCAAATGTTTCACAGACCATTTTAAACTGTTATTGTTGGTATTTGTACTGTTTTTAATGAATGAAAATCCATGACTGTTTTTGTTTGTTTGTTTGTTTTTAAATTATTTTTTTTAATGTAATTTTCATGTCACAGCATATTAGTGCTTTTCAGAGGTGGGTAGTGACGCACTACGTTTACTCCATTACATTTACATGAATAACTTTTTGGATATATTTCACTTATAAGTGTAGTAATGCAGCATATTTTTTTACTTTTACTTGAGTATGTTTGTGAAGAATAAGCGGTAATTTTACTCCGTTACATTGAGCTACATTCTGCTCACTACTTGCTACTGTCCAGTGCACAAGCTCTTTGTTTGGTTTGGTTTTTTCTTCCAGTAGAGGCTCTGTCACATGACTGTGTCTCACCACTTACATTTGACTCTGTTTCACCAATAAAACAGAGCTTGAGAGCCAGCTACTTTTAAAGCTGAATAGTCACTTCACTTCACAGAGTGAACATGCAGACAGACAGACACACCACACACACACAGTTTATGGTTTACAACAAATTTATGTACAGACTGCCTTTTTCTTCTTGTTCTTATCATTTGTAAACTCTACCTATTGAGCCCACTGTTTTATTACGTTATTGTGGCTGAATTTTCATTCATTCATTCATTCGTTCTCTGTAACCCTTATCCAGTTCAGGGTTGCAGTGGGTCCAGAGCCTACCTGGAATCATTGGGTGCAAGGCGGGAATACACCCTGGAAGGGGTGCCAGTCCTTCACAGGGCAACACACACACCTACGGACACTTTTGAGTCGCCAATCCACCTACCAACCTGTGTTTTTGGACTGTGGGAGGAAACCGGAGCACCCGGAGGAAACCCACATGGACACGGGGAGAACACACTCCTCACAGACAGACAGTCACCCGGAGCGGGAATCGAACCCACAACCTCCAGGTCCCTGGAGCTGTGTGACTGCGACACTACCTGCTGCACCACCATGCCGCCCGTGGCTGAATGTAATTTATGTTATTTGTAAAGATTTCATTTATTATTGTTTTAGTTGTTCAAGACATATTCTCCAGCTCTGAATTTTTTATAGTTCTGCTCTTTTATATTTTTGTGCACTCATGTGTATTATTTGATGGCCTGATTATTAAACAGGGGTTACTCAGAAGTTACTCAATTGTTTGAGTAGTTTTTTCACTTAGTACTTTTTATTCTTACTCAAGTAATTAATTGGGTGACTACATTTCACATTTCGCAGTCTCACAGCTCCAGGGACCTGGAGGTTGTGGGTTCAAGTCCCGCTCCGGGTGACTATCTGTGAGGAGTTTGGTGTGTTTTCCCTGTGTTAGTGTGGGTTTCCTCCCATGGTCCAAAAATACACGTTGGTAGGTGGATTTCGTGACTCCAAAATGTGAATGTGTGTGTCACCCTGTGAAGGACCGGCGCCCCCTCCAGGGTGTGTTCCTGCCTTGCGCCCAGTGATACGAGGTAGGCTCCAGACCCACCGCGATCATGAACTGGATAAGTGGAAATTACAGACAATGAATGAATGATATTATTCTAAAGTAACAAAACTCTTTCTTAAGTAAAATGTTTGGCTACTCAACCCACGTCTGGTGCTTTTGTTAATTGGTCAAACTCAGACAGTTTACAGGATGTGTGCTTTTTGGGGGGTTACATTTTCCAACTTAAACCTTGTGAAGGCCACATATTTGTAAAACCTAATTGGCAGAACTTGCAATTTGTTTATTGCCCTTTTGCAAATTGTGTTTGCGCTATAAAAACAATTAGTCTTTAAACTCTACTATTTCTACAGGCTACATATTCAGAATAGCATCACAATTAGCCTGGGCCACAGTCCAAATATGAGACTTCCACAGAGTGACCTTTTGACTCCTGCTCTTCATCATTGTGTTGATGGGTCAATGTTTTCTGGTTAAAAACCTGTATTGGTTCATTACCATGCTCAGTCATGTCAAAGTTTTTAAAAAGGTCAGTTTCACATTGTGTTTTTGTTGTGGATGGATGAGAATGGCCTTTTTCCTCAAGAGTATGCGTGAGTTCTTGTCGCTCAGAGAGGACGTTTTGAACGGGCCTTGTATGGAATGGTGATATGAGCCTGTGAGGTCTTGAAGGAAGAAAATTGTGAGATTGTGATGTGAAATGAAAGCAGGCTTTTTCCACTTGACATTTACTTGATTTGCTACAGTCGCCTTGAGAACAACTTTGGTATTTATCACCTACAAAGACGTGGATAATTCCTATTTACAGTTGCAAATATGTCGACGGCTTGCTGCAATGAGTGACAGTCAATTTGTAACAGGAATTTCTCTCTCTTTCTCTCTGCTCTCTCTCCCACAAAGTCTTCCGTAAAGTACCAGATTACAAGTATTTAGGTTAATATTTGTAGTGCATTTTTCTTAATTTTCTGATATCCCTTACTTATATTTATTGTAAAATGGCTACTTTTTAAACAGTCTACTAATAGAACTATAATTGAGCTAGAGAGTTAATTGTATTAAGAGTGTATTAATAATACTTCAGAAAGCTGAAATGTAGGAGATGATCCTATACAGTGAGCTCAAATATTCTTCAAAGCAAATTAAGCCCTGAATTAATCCAGTTAATCCAGGCTATGTGGAAGTACTTAAGATTACAGTACCTAAATAGAGTTTGGTGTCTAATAATGTACTGTGTAAATAGAAATGTCACTTCTTTTGAACTGGAACCCCTTTATTTTGGGTGCAGCTCTTCGAATGGTAGGGACTAGGTTACTGAAGGTAAAGTGAGGAGTGAATGGTAACATCATGTGTATCTTCCTGATAGTGAGTGATGGAGCTGATTATGAGGACATTTCAAGGGTCATTGTTGGCTTTCTCAAGGCCAACTTAATGCAGTATGACCACCACACTACCACAAATAAGCAGTAAGTCATTTTTCACCACCGGAAAGCAACAGTGTATGGAATTATTTACGAAGGTATATTATATATATACGAGGGTCCGTCGTTTGGGGGTAGCCAGGTTTAAAACAGTATTAATGATAGATGACATAAGCCTACACTAATCTCTAGAAAGCAAAAGCAAAAATAAGGAAGATTTGGTATTTTGCTCTTGAGCGCCCCCTACAGTTATACATTGTAATTCACTTTTACAGCACTGTCCTGAAAGCAAGGTGGTGTTTTCCTGGCTGCCTTTAAATGTTAGATAGTGCAGTTTCGACAGCGCTGAGCTCAGAGTAGCAACAGCAGTGACTCTATTCTCCCTCTTTCAGCTCAGTGAAGCATCACATTGATTTTGTAGCTGTAATTTCAAGGTAAAATATGTGTTGCTTTAAAGTACCATTGAGTATCTGACAGTGACAGCTTTTCTGAGAGTGCAGTGTGACTAATGTTGAGAGAAAATTGTACAGCAGCAAAAGATGAACTGGTTCAAGAACAAACAAGAAACATGACATGACATCAAACGTAAACATATTGCCTTTGTCAATATTAATATTTTTAAATGAAATCTTGAATTGAGTGCTGAACTGACGACAGTGCCCTGTAATTAATGCCAGTCACAGACAGATGTTGTAAATAATATATATATATATATATATATATATATATATATATATATATATATATAATTACTGTCCAGCCCTAAATCTACCCCAGATGCATATGGAAAAATGGAAAATATCCTTTTTTAAATAGTTTGATGTCAAACTTTTACATTATGTGATCATTTCATAACGAAAGTATGAACAGAAAATTGTAGAGGTAGAGGAAGCTTGGTATCTTCCAGAAAGTTCCCCTCTCTGAGAGGTGTGCTTCTTACCACCCTGATGTAAGTGTGTGTAACCAAGTGTGTAAGTGTGAAAGTCACCTTGAGAATGCTACGCTGAGCATTATGGGATACAAACTGCTCAAACAGCATCCACACCTGAGTGTGTTAATGTAACTCAACATGAAAGCCTTTGATTGACTGGTAATCAGGCCTGTGCGCTGGATTGATGTGTTGTAGCTAATTTTAGTCTTCCGGTCTTCCACCTTCCTCCCCTCATCTCCTCTTCTTTCATCTCCTCTTTCTTCCTCCCTTTCTCATTTTCCCGCATCACTTTTCAAGTCCAGTTACAAACCCCTGTATTCTCACCCTACCTTTGCTCCCCGACTCTTTCCCTTAGATTCTCCAGCTCTCATTTCCTCTCTCAACCCTTCAACCATCCCTCCCTCTCTCCACCCTTCTCTCCCTCCCTCCCTCTTTTCCCTCCATAATCATTATGACCTTGAGGATTACTCCACTATTATAATCATCGCTGTCATCATCATGGTGCCTGTTTTGAGACTGGAGCCATGGAGAGATTAATGGGCCTCATCGATTGTCTGGGTCATGTGCTTGTGATTGACTTCAGACAAATAACATACATGTTGTTACATGCTTACATGTTTTGTGTGTGAGTGTGTGTATGAGAGAGAGAGAGAGAGAGAAAGAGAGAGAGAGAGAGAGAGAGAGAGAGAGAGAGAGAGATTGTGAGGGATGAGTTGGCACTGTGCACTTTTTGGTTGACCAGATACATACAGTTACATTTTGTTTTTCCCCAGGGAGAAGTATCCTGCATGGACGATTGCAATGCCCTATAGACTGACCTGCCATAATGTTATGATCACCTCGTTTCTAAATTCACTGTCCATTCTCTCAGCTCCACTGACCATATTGGTGCACTCTCTACTATTACAGACTGTAGTCTATCTGGTGCTTGGCATACTTTGCTTGCCCTGAAAGAATGACAGCTTTTCCTCATTTCATTCATTCATTCATTCATTATCTGTAACCCTTATCCAGTTCAGGGTCACAGTGGGTCCAGAGCCTACCTGGAATCATTGGGCACAAGGTGGGAATACACCCTGGAGGGGGCGCCAGTCCTTCACAGGGCAACACAGACACACACACACATTCACTCACACACACACCTACGGACACTTTTGAGTCATCAATCCACCTATCAACGTGTGTTTTTGGACTGTGGGAGGAAACTGGAGCACCCGGAGGAAACCCACGCGGACACGGGGAGAACACACCAACTCCTCACAGACAGTCACCCAGAGCGGGAATCGAACCTACAACTGCGACACTACCTGCTGCACCACCGTGCCGCCCAACCCCCTCATTTCAACCTGTTTACAATGATCCGAACAACACAGGACCACCACAGAGCAGGTATGATTTGGGTTTTGGATCATTATTAACACTGCAGTGACACTGATGTCAAGTCAAATTTAATTGGATAGCACTTTTTTACAACCTAATGGTGTCACAAAGCAGCTTTACCGAAATTGGGAATTAAAACAAATTTAAATGAATATGCTCAGGTGAGCTGCTGAAGGTGACAGTAGCAGGAGAACCTCTCTCGAACCTGGAGGAAGAAACCTTGGAAGGAACCAAAACTCACAAGGGGGACCCACCCTCCTCTGGTCAAACAAATAAACAATAAAGTTAATTTAAAACTCCAGGTGGAAGCAGCAGTGGCGTGTGTATGGGTAATGGATAGGTAATGTGCGGAATCAGTCCCATCAAATAACTAGGAACTGCTGTGGTTGTGTGTTAGTGAGTTGTGTTGGAGTGGATCAGACACAGCAGTGCTGCTGGGGTTTTTAAAAAACAATGCTTCATGAATGTTCTTATTGTTTTTCCTCGATAGTCGAATATTAATTGGTCATGGATCAGGGTATAAGTCTGGACTGAGGTTCACCTTTGCTAATGCCTCGTTATGTACGGTATTCCCTGATCATTATACACGAGAGGCTCGGTTAATAACCATTTAATAAGTGGGTACAGTACCTGAGGCAGGAATAAAGAACAAAAACAAAGCCAAGGGAGATTTTTAATCTGGAGTGCTAACATTTTTCATTTTAAACAGTGGCCAGATCTTATTGTATTTGGAAGAGATCACTGATCATTTCTCATTCTTTCGAAATGTTCATCTGAGCCTTCTTGAGTTCAGTGGACAGACTAATCCTGAATGTGCAGTGACCAGCACTTTGAGTTGAGAAATTGAGAGAGAGCAGCAGGTGGAGTGTCTTGCACACCCCCTCCTCTCTCTCTCTCTCTGTCACTCACTCACTCTCACTTGCTCTCTCTCTCTCTCTCACTCACTCTCTCTCTCTCTCTCTCTCTCTCTCTCACTCACTCTCTCTCTCTCTCCCTCTCTCTCTCACTCACACTCTCACTCTCTTATCCTGAGCGCCTCTCGTTCTTGTTGTTAAACAGATGGAATGCAGGAAGGCTGCTGTGTTTTCAGAGGCTCAGTAATACATTATTAAAATACACAAGTCATTAAAACTCTCTCTGTCTTTCACACTTTCCCCTTCATCTGTCCATCATCCTTTGTTTTTTCACCTTGGGGTTGCACACTCACACCAAATGCATGCATGCGCGTACACACACACACAAACATCCATTGACCCTTGGTTGACCCGTCGACTCCTCCGGAGGTATGACATACGCAATGCAGATTATCTCCCCTCTCTAGGGCAGGTTTTTGTAGGTGCCACCCCTCCCCCCTCCCCCCATGACTAAAGAATGAACTTAAAATGTCCTTCAGAACATGTGCCTTACTTTTCCATGTATTTATTTTTAAAGATGCCATATCCTAGATTTTTATTGTATTTTATATTTTCCATTTCATGGTGTTTGTCTGAGTTTATGTATCAAATTCAATATCATTTTAATTTATTTATGTCTTAAGATTGAAGTGCCTCTTTTTTTTATGTGCATTTGAGACTTGTATATGTAAATATCCTCTGTTCTGATTGGCTGTGTCACATCAGACCCTTAACCCTTAATAACCCTACTTCCCTGTATAACTTCAGCACCAACAGGCAGGAATAAACTGCTGTAGGCTGCATAGCTGTATAAATGCTGTAGTTTTTATGACATCACAAAAACAACTGATCCAAAATGGCCTGAAATGGCAGGTTCATTTACATATATGGACCATATGAACTTGGGAGTTTATTTAGAAAAAAAAATGTGAATTATGTTGGCACTGATATGGGCCATTAAAAAAGTGAGGAATATTCAGGCCCTTTAACATCATTAGTTCGATAGCTGCTGCTGATGTTGTTGTTGCTGAAAAATGACCCCGCTACACCTTTTCAGCACATAATAGCACAATCTTAAAAATATGTTTGACAGGTTCTTCAGTCTTGCTCTGTGATCTAGAGCGTGACCTTACGTCGACCTTGGTGGTCTCCATGGTAACTGTTCGGTATGCTCTTGGCTGAACTGGAGTTATTAAAATCCACAGTCCCACCTGCATTAGGCTGATATCTCCCCTCCACGCTGCTCAAATAACTGTGTGTTTGGCTTGGTTCTTAGTGACTGGCTGCTGGGGATAGTGCCACGTCCTTCAAAAGCTCTGCAGAGCAAAATCTATCTGTACTATCTTTCCTGCCACTGCTGGACCCTGTGTTATCTTTGCCTCTGGTAACACACTCTCTCTCTCTCTCTCGCTCTCACTTGATCTAATCACACTTCAGATTTGGTTGTTTTATAGTGATAGGCAGAGGTAACACCCATTTAAATAAACAGGTTCCTTTTGGATATCTTGTGATACTACAACCATTAAAGTTATTTTTTTTTTGTGCACATAAAGACTGCCTTCACATTTTATGATGTCGTCAAAGCATGATTAGTGTCTGAATTTTGATTCGTTAGTTTTGCTGTGCAGCTACGAGGCTAATGAAACATACAAGTAATGGATGCTTAAGACCAGCAGTTATCCACTCTAATCACTCACAGTGATAACATGGGAGCCAGCCACCTACTCTTTTCAAACTGGGGCTAATGCAACACCAGTGGACCACCATCTAGATCTGTAGCACTAGCTAGCACTGTTCTTGTGTGATGGAGTGTTAACCTGCTATAAGGCACTTTAGATTGTTTATGTGGTTTTGACCATAAAGTACAGATACGTTATGGTGAGCGCTCAGTTCTCTTTCTTCTCTGTTCTTGTATTTTCCACACTTAAAGCCACATTAGGTAACATTCTTACCTAATACTAATTTCAAATTCATTCATTCATTATCTGTAAGCGCTTATCCAACTCAGGGTCGCGGGGGGTCCAGAGCCTACCTGGAATCATTGGGCGCAAGGCAGGAATACACCCTGGAGGGGGCGCCAGTCCTTCACAGGGCAACACAGACACACACACATTCACTCACACACTCACACCTATGGACACTTTTGAGTCGCCAATCCACCTACCAACATGTGTTTTTGGACTGTGGGAGGAAACCGGAGCACCCGGAGGAAACCCACGCGGACACAGGGAGAACACACCAACTCCTCACAGACAGTCACCCGGAGCGGGAATCGAACCCACAACCTACAGGCCCTGGAGTTGTATGACTGCAACACTAACCTGCTGCGCCACCGTGCCGCACTAATTTCAAATTACAGCCTTAAAAACATTTTAATGTTTAACTGACCTTTAACAGGGAGGATAGACCCTCTTTACACTCTCACATAAACGTGGGTCCAGTGGGTGATTGGAGAGATGCAGAAAAGGAGGTGGGACAATTTTAAATTTTAAAAAGAAAAGAAAATGGTAGTTGATGTAAATTTGATTTCCCTCCAAACTCTCCCATTAAGCTTTTTAAATTTCAGAGTGTATTTAGTCGATGTAAATCCTGAGTGGAGTGACGCTTGTCTGAAATCCCATCACTCTGACTGAACGCAGTGTACCGTAACTGAAATCGCATGTCTCTCTAAAAACCCACCGCTTTCTTCGACTTTCTTTTCACTGTCACTCTCTCCTGGGCCATGAACTTTCTCCTTTGATGTCTTTCCAGGTATCTGTACGTCTCCTCTGCTCCTCCTCTCTCTCTCTCACTCTCATTGTAGCTTCCAATGTTCCTCCTTGCTCCTGTTCTCTGTCTGTTCTTTTCTTCAAAGTCCAGTTTGGAGTGGTGCCATATGGAGGACCATTCACTGTTACTTTGGTGGTCTCTCTTTATATAGAAATCCCCACCCCCTCATATTCTTTCGCCTTTTTTTTGTATTCTGATCATGCTGCTTCTTTTGAGACATGGCTTCTTCACAAAGGGTCAAGAGCCCTGCGCGCACGCACACACACACACACACACACACACACACACACACACACACACACCATACTGTGAGAAAGGGGGTTTTCCTGCAGTAGCAAAACCCATTACAGGAGGTGTTAAACATGTTTATCATTCTGAATATGAACCATTGGCACATTGGCTCCTCGGTCTACCACTGATTAATAGATTTAATCATTCACATCATCCTTTTAGGGTGGGTCACCGACACAGGGAGAACACACCCAACTCCTCACAGATAGTGACCCCCGGTGGTGACCCCACAGCACTAGGACCCAGGAGCTGTATGGCAGTGACACTACCTGCAGTTCAACTGTGCTGCCCCCTATCATTTACAATGTTAAAATATGGTGTTAAGTAAAATATGCTCAATATGTTCAAAACTGTACCAACTGTAACTGTAGCTGTTATTCTTTTTGCATTAAGCACCAACCTCACAGCCCATACATCAAATCATCCACCTGTGAGGACTCCTTGCTCCTCCCACCTTCAGGGTACATCACCAGAAAAGGTTTTCCAGGTGTTTGGGCTAAAATCAAGACTAATGTGGCACGAAAGGGGAAGGTGGAAAAGGGTGTTTAAAATAAGAAGGAGCAATGGGTAAGTTCTGGTGTTTTGGGCGGAGTGGCTCTTTAATACTGAGCATGCCCTTCATTCATTGGAAACGGTTGCTAATTACTATCAATGCTAATGAGAGAGAAGAGAGAATAGCCCAGGGCTTTAAATGCTGCAGAGAAGAGTCTGCACCTTTAAGAGTGAGAGAGAGAAAGAGAGAGAGAGAGAGAGAGAGAGAGAGAGAGCATGCTGATCCTGAGCTGATATTTTTTACTCATTGCGAGCTGTGCATTGACCCTCTTAACAAAGACTCGCTCTCTCGCGCACTCCCACACGCACAAACGAAGCGCGCGATCCCACAAACGCAGGCATTCCCTCGACATTGAGGAAACGCTCGTACGCTCGCTCCCTCTCCAGATCCTTGACACGCGCGCGCGCACACACACGCGCAGGCGGCGCTGAGGAGAGGCGAGAAGAGCAGCCTTTACACACACACACACACACACACACGTACATAGTTGAAAGGAGAAAAAGAGAGAGAGAGACAAAGGAACGCGAGGAGGGTTAAAGGAAAAGAAGTGGACTGAGAAGGAGAAGAAGAAGAAGAAGAGGAGGAGGAGCGAGCGAGGAGAGTGGAACGCACGCGGAGAGCTAGCGCGCCGGCTGGAAGGATAGAGAGAGGGAGGAGGAGAATAAAGAGGTGGATCAGGAAGCAGGCCGGTGGATCTCTCTTTGGCGGCAGAATGGGAAATGCACCATCTCAAGGCATGTCAACCCTACCTCCATTTATTCTCATGTAGCAGGCAGTGTGTGATGAGCGTGCGTTTTGTTGCTTTGTTGCTTCTTTCCTCCATCTGCTGTGGGATTCACCTTTCTCTCTTTTCCTCTTTTCCTGGAGGGGGAGGGAGGGAAGGGGGGGGGTGAGCTGGGAAAGGTGTGTGAACGAATGTCTCTCTCTCTCTCTCTATATATATATATATATACCTGTCTATACTATTTGTGTGTGTGTGTGTGTGCATATATGCGTGTGTATTGTATATATTGGTATTGCTGGATGGGTGTGGACCTGGAGAAATGATGCCCAGCAGCTGGAAGAGAGGGAGGAGAAAATGAGAGAAAGAGGACGAGAGGAAATGTGTGCACTGATGCACCATGTGTAGGGTGTGTGTGTGTGTGAGAGAGAGAGAGAGAGAGCGAGAGAGACAGAGAGAGAGAGAGAGAAAGAGAGAGAGAGAACATTTCCTGATTGTGTGCTGAATTGTTGGTGTGAGAGATGGTAGCAGTCACAACAGCTGTAGCTGCCACCCGCCTGGGAATCCCAGCTGAACTTTGTGTATGTGTGTGTGTTTGTGTGTGTGTGACAGAGAGAGAGAGAGAGAGAGAGAGAGAGAGAGAGAGGGATAGATAGAAAGAGAGCGCAGGTGTATCCTTGTCCTTATGGCCCTTGCTGCACCGGCGGAAGCACTCAATGTAACACATGCATATACGCTGAGAAAAGGCAACAGAGAGTGAGAGGGAGTGGGTGTGTTCAGTGGTACTACCATAGAAAGGAAATTGTGTGTGTGTGTGTGTGTGTGTGAGTGAATATATGAGAGTATATCATATATTGAATGTCTTCAGCATGGTTAATTCAGGGCAGTGTAAGCTGATGTAGCATGTTACTTCTGAAAGTATTTGGGATGTTTCTATTGGTCAATTTTTCATGAAATTTCAAAACACATGATTTTATAAATATGTAACTGTGTACTTGAGGATATAAGAAATGTTCTAGCTTTAAACCTTGGTTAGGACACCATCCTACAACACAAGCATACTGCTACTACAGCCTGTTAATTCTGTTACTTAGTTATAGTTTTAGACGCCTCTTTCCACTACTTTAAAGTAAACCCACGGTTAAGAGAACACAGCTTGTAAACTCCACAGAAAGGCTGCTGTAGCTGCACATGAGCCCTTTCCTGGGCCCTAAGCACTGAGCTGTGAACCAGCGAAACCTCATTCTCTGCAGTTTTTGAGCACAGTTCGATATCCCTTTGATGAGCTGGAGTGGATTTTGTGTTCCAGTATTGACCATTCAGTATCAATGACTAATGTACTTGTGATGGAATGCAATAGAACCCTCACAGAAATCTTCCAATGTCTACTCTGAGGCCTTCCCAAAGGAGTAGAAGAGGCAATGGCAGCACAGAGGGGTTTGATGCCTGTGAGGAGTTGGACGAGAACTGTCAGAAACACTGTAACTGTGGTGTTACCCTCAAGGTGCAAAAATAAAACACTGGGCATAAAGCACAACTGTGTTTATGAGGCGAGGAAAAGTTTGTGAGATTCCTTGAGTGAGGAGAAGGTCATGTGTAAGACCCGCTGGGAGATTAGAGAACTGGGATGAGCAGAGAACAAGAGATGGAAAATAAGATTTTGGAGATAGGACAGAGGGGCTTGCTAAAGCTGGCTGCACCACCTCTCCAGCAAGGTAATGAGCCATGGACGAAGCCAGAGCTTCGACCCAGGAGGTGGAAGCTGCACAGACTGAGGCGGGGCAGAGGACAAATGACTGTCCTCGCTACGTTTCGGTGCTGAGTACTGATTGAAACAAGCTCAATGAGAAATATCCGAGCGTGCTGTCAGATATAAATGGCTGGGACGGATTGAGGAGAAGAAGAAAGTGGACAAGAGACTGAGACACAAAGTAGCCAGTGTCTGTTACGAAGAGGTCTGTACATATATACAATACAGAAGAACATATAGAAGTGTATGACTGTATATGAGTAGATATGTAAATGGGTCGTAGGAGAAGAAGAGACAGAGGAACCATCCTTCTACTTGCTCATTATCCCTTGGGACCACGCTTCTCAGCAAGAAAAGAAGGGACTGGACAGAGGGAGAGAAAACAGAAGGGAGATGAGGGAGGAGACTATCACTCCCGATCACAACAACAGCAACAACAACACCAGAGACGCGCTGGAGAACGAGAGATGAATAGAAAGACAAACCTCCCTGTCTCCCACTCTCTTCTCTCGTCTTTTCCCTCTTGACTTGACAAGAGCATTGAGAGGTGAGAGAAGATGGATGGAACACATCTAGTGTGTGTGTGAAAGAGAGAGTGAGAGAGAGAGAGAGAGAGAGAGAGAGAGAGAGAGAGAGAGAGGTGAGGACGGGGGGACAAAATCAGATGAAGATTGAGAGGGTGGAGAAGGGATAAGAGAAAGAGAAGGAGAGGGACTTGTAGGAAGACAGAAGGTGGTAGGCCAGCAGAGAGTGGAGAGATGAAAGGAGGAGAAAGGATGAAAGCAGCAGGAGGATGAAAGAGGGAGGGATAGAGGGATGAAAGGACAGAGGTGGAGATGGTGTCTTGAGATCCAGTTTGATACTGGCCTGGTCTGTGTGGGCTGGTGTGTAGAAGGGTTTAAAGGTTTGCTATCAGTGCTTATAATAATGTAAAATGTAGATGCAGTTTGGATTAGTTTTATTTTTCAAACTGAAACAACTTTTCATTGAGTTAATATCTGGTCCGAAAAGCTAAAGTAGAAGTTATTCCTTTTTAATACTGGAATGAAAAGCCTTTATGAACAGCCATCCCAGTGCTTTGGCGAGTTGTTGGGGGCTAGGTGCCCTGCTCAACGGCATATCAGTCCTGGATGTTGAGGGAGGAGACAAGAAACAAAGAGAAGGGGTTGGTAAGGGACACTATGCAATAGTAACAAGGCTCAGAATGCTTGTGAGATAAGAGGTACACTGTAGAGTTCACAAAGACTTGCTCACACCGAGGCAAAATATCTCTGAACAGCTGCAGCTGAGAAAAACCGACAAGGGGCGGAGCCAGGGGAAGCTGGAACAAGGCTGAACCATTCCCTGGTTGAGTTCAGTCCAGGTTCCCAAGAAGAAGAAACCATGACAGAATAACCCAAGTCTATCTCTCTGTACGCATTCTGGTGTGTTGTTATGTTGTGTGTGTTCTCAATTGACATCATCTTCCACTGCCCAGGTTCCATTATAATATTCAAGACCATAAACACAGGGAACAGTTGGTGTATCCGGGTATTGTTCTTAATGACCTTCTCCAGAAGGTTCTTCTCAGGAGCATTGTCCTGTAGAACCGAAGTATAGAGGCAGCCCAAGAAATGGCAACACAGAACATTAGCATCTTCTTTGTTTCATTTCCAAATGCTCTTCTTTCTTGTCTGTCTCCGATCTTCTCACGGTGGAAGGTTGGACAGACGCACCTGTGGATTGTCTCAGATCTGAAGTGCGAGTGGAGCTTGATTTTTCTTCTCTCGTAGAGATGAAAGCTTTTTGCACTGTTTGATGAGGACAGTTTCGGTGATCTACAAGACCTTTTTAGGAGTCTCATTTTCTCTGTATCGTTTGATCATGTCTTTTAACTCCAGTTTTGGAAAGTCCTGTTATTTCTTTTACATTCCTTTGACTTGCTTCTTCCTGAGGCAAGTGGGTTTTCTCTAATATCTAATATCTAATCTCTGCCAAAATAGCTCTTGAAAAATTAACATGTTATACTTAGGCTGGAAACGGAACAAATGATTGGTGATCTCGAATTTTGCACAATATTGTGTATGTATTTAAAAATGTGGTCTTGTGTAGCTTCATGGGTTTAGAACACATTTTAGGGACACAGTTTAGATGTGTTCAGAGTTAAGCAATAGAAGATTTCATTTTAAAAAGAAGAGAATTCTAAACAATTCTCAGAAGTGGAGTAAAATCAGAAAGGCTCATTTTATTCCATAATTTCAGACTTAGGCGGAGCACACAAAAAAAGACTTGATGGTCTTATTTAACAGCTTGTGGGTGGGTATGCTCCAGGTTGCCAAATTAATACACAGAACAAGTGAGTTTTTCATAATATATCCCACTTAATGTAATGAGTTCACTTATTAGCAAGAGTTTAAAAAATCATCTACACAAAAATCAACATGAAAAACACTGTATGTCCCTAAAGTTTAAATCTAATCCTGAATGCTGGTAGCAGGCTGTTGGTTTAAATGTGATAAAGCTTTACTGTGAACAGTGTTTTTCATTATCTTTTGTCCACGTGACCACAGAGGACACTCTTTGCCTTATTATCTGCTAATTAATGTGTCCAATGAGGAATAGCATCATATCGGCCACTGAGAATGCTTTATTGTAACAGTGTGAGATTGAAGGCTGTTTCAGAATTGGTCCTGATTATCAGCCAGTTTGTGAGAAATTGCAAGGAATTGTGGGAGAAGGCTAATTCCCCAAGGCCTGCATTGATATGCCAAGGGCTTTGTGAATTGTGAACAGTGGTGGAAACAACAGAATGGCTGCTGCTTTCCTTTTCCGTTTGACTGGTTGGAGTTAGTCAGATTAAGCTGTGTCAGTGTGCGCTGTATTAAACAGTGTTTTATTGTTATGACTAGTGTATTAGCTTTGGTTTAACATATTAGTTTGTGGCTCAGGTCAAAGCAGTTTTGTACTAAATGTTTCTAAAGCCTCATATTTTTTACCCCTAATAATGAGTCACAAAGCAAGGCACAAATGTTCCATATTTAATTGAATCATGAATTTTGTTACATTTATGTGTCACAAAAGCCCAGCAGTCGGATGAAGGGGGTTCACCAAAGCTTTGCCACAGGCCATCCCCCTTCTACCTGAGATAACAACCTGGGCAAGAAGAATTAGCTTCAACCTGGAGGCAGAGTTCAGAGCTGGTGTTGAAGTCACGTAACTGTGGAATCAGATCTGTGCCAAAAATATTCAACAG
Organism: Hoplias malabaricus; assembly: GCF_029633855.1. Lineage (NCBI taxonomy): Eukaryota > Metazoa > Chordata > Actinopteri > Characiformes > Erythrinidae > Hoplias > Hoplias malabaricus. Next base: position 25,479,761 of record NC_089812.1, on the reverse strand, counting down.
AAAATAAGACTTTTATTAATTTGATAATATGGCTTTTGGCTTACAGCCCTCTCTACCTCCATCTCACCCTTCAGACTGTGGAGCTCATTGTGGGTTTGTGGTTATGCTACCAGCTCTCTCGTTTACGCTGACTGACTTTTTGTTTACAGTTCTGACACAAACCTCTCCTGTGGGTGGGGTTTTACAAGGGTGCATCCACATTGGCTAATGAGATTTTGAGTGACAGTTCAGTGCCCCAGGTTGTGCAGCAAATGTGTGTGTTTTATCTGGAGCCCTGTGCTGCAAACTGACAGTGAGTTCTGATGTAGATCTATGAGAATCAAACAGAGAGAACCGTAACCAAAGGACATAGCATCAAACAGGAGGAAGACCAATAGTTACACAATCATTACACAAAATACACAAATAATGTTTTTGCAAGTTAGAGGTTTTACATTACACCATGTGACATGTTTTTTTCAGAAATGTTTCTACTATTTCAAATTCTGTTTGCTCTTTTTGTTTGATGTTTTTGACACAAATGAAATTCTATACGTAACTCCCCTCGCTTGATCTGGTTTCCCTGTTACCCGGTGGTGTCATTTTAATGTGAAATACCTGGGTATGATGGTGGGGTCAGAGAGAGTTGAGGGGGAAGAAGAGAGAAAGACAAGATGTTCGTGATGAATAATAAACTACAACAAGGAGAAACTGCCCCTGCCTCTGCTGTCCTCTTCTCTGGGCTTGGGACATTACACTGTACACAACACTGTACCCCAAATTATTTGTCATAAACTATGTATAAAACTATATGACAAAATAGACGCCTCTCACTTAAAAACTCTCACTTATAAAATGTGTGCGGGCATTATATAAACACAAACATTTGTGTGTGTGTGTGTGTGTGTGTGTGTGTGTGTGAGCCGGAGCATTTCTTAGGCCTGTCAGGATGAGTCTGGAGCTTTTTTATGTGATGAGATGTTGAGATATTGTTCTTGTAATACAGTACTTTACCTACTGAGAGAAATAGTGGTAGTTGGACTGAAAAGCAGCAGTTAGGCAGTTAGCATGTAGATGACATGCTGAGGGATAAAACGGACATGATAGCAGAGACGAATTTAATAAACTATGCTTTCTCTCTCTCTCTCTCTCTCTGTCTCTTTCAAGACTGTCCCTACCCTTTACTCCCTTCCTCTTTTTCTCTGGTCGTAGAATACAGTACACTTATGTATGTTATGTAAATGTGTGTGTGTTTGTGTGTTGTGTAAGGTGTACGTTGGATGAGGTGTAGCGGCTCTTACTGCAGTGAGATTGAGTGTTCACGCTGGCTTTTGAAGATCAATGTGTGAATGTGTGTGTGTGTGTGTGTATGTGTAATTCCACTAGAGTAAGATCCGGTGAAATCTGCCGGCTTACACACTCCAGCCCCAGCCTAAACTGCGGGAGATACACTTAGCTTTTTAAAGCTCCAATACCTTAGAATAAAGAGCATCCTGAAAAATCACAGGCTTTAATCATGTCAACCGGAGCAGCACCTTGCTAAAAATAAACGCAGCAGGTGGTGCCAGAGGTGTCAGTTCCTAACCTCACCATCACTCAGTTACATTACAATTAATTGGTAAACAATTCAGCGCCTTGTGAATTTTAAACCTTCCCAAGTTTGATAGATTTGATTATTTTAATGTAATGCCCCAAATATGACTGGAGGACCTACACTGTAAATGACATACAGATAAAATCATATACAGGGATTTAGGATGTCAGCACAAATGGGACCATTTGAGTCTTCCATAATTCTCGGTAACAGCTGTGAAGTTGATAAATAGAAATTGAAATATTTGGATTTGAATGTGACTTTTGAATGCTTGAGCGCCAAATGTAGCCAGTCTATTACTCAGTGTTGCACCATATTGTAAGAAAATGTCACACTGCTGTGCTGCGGCACAAACACATAGCTTCATCATAAGTAAGTTGTGTGCAATTATATATTGTTATACTGTCATAACATTTTTAAACATTACTGCTTTATACATAATGGGTTTGGAATTATGAAACTCTGGAAGCTCATGGAGCAGCAAAGTGAGTTTTAATCACACTGGGGAATCTTGCAGAGTGGACAAAGCAAGGTTTTATTGCACCAGGGAATCACAGATAGGGCAGGGATGTTTAATTTCACTGGGGGATATCATGCTAAAGAGAACCTGAAGAAGTGGGCAGAGAAGGGTTTAATCACAGCAGAGTAGCTCGTGGAGCAGGCCTAACAAGTTGTTATTGCTTAGATTTCACTAGCCATTCTGTGAATTATGCTCTTTGTGTCAGCATGTGACATCTGCAAACTGTAAGGAAGGTTTGTTTAGGCAGAGGGTGTTCAAGTATTACTGTGTTCATACAAACAAAATGTGGGGTTGTGAAAAAAAAAACAAAAAAGTAGCTATACATGAGAAGGGAAAAACATCCCAAATTGTAATATTTGTGTTTGGACTTTGTTAATATTTTCTTAAAAATACACAAGAAATGAGTTTAGCAATTTGTCTTCACCATGACCAGAATTATTATTATTATTATTATTATTATTATTATTATTATTATGTTTTGCTGAAACCAATGCAGTAATTCAGTTCCTAAATGTCAAAAAATAAAAGACATTCTTACACCTCTCCACCTCCAGACGCCATTCTGTCCCTCTGTCGTCAGATGTGAATTTAAGATGTGAAATGTCGTGTGGTTGTGTCAGTGTATGTATGGTTTCTCTTTCCTTGCCCTGGGAATCGGCCTCGTTTGAAGAGGTAGAGTGAGCACATTAAATTGACTTGGCCAAAATCACACATTCGTAATGGTCCTTGGCTTTCTATTAAATGAACAAAAGGGGCCACCCAATCAGACCATGGGGCAATTACTTAACTCATTTTTTGTAGCTCTTTAAGGCAGCGCTGTGCATTCGGCAGTACATTTTGTGAGTAATAGGATAAGATATGAAAGACACAATGTCACCATTAAGAATACTGAGGATCTTGTATCTGGACAGTGGTGGAAATAATGAATGACAATCTGAAATATTCCTCTGGAGAATTGACCTAATGAGCCATTTGTTCAGTGCCAGTATCCGTGTACAGTTTTGGGGCATGTGTGAGAATGCCGCATTTGTGTGCACCATGGAGAGCCCTGTTGTAAAAGGCATTTGTTTTGTGCCAATTCCCCCAGCCCCTGTTGCACAAAGCAAGCACTCTCTGCCTTCTGATTGGCTGCTGGTGACATAATGGTTGAAGACAGACCAGTTAAGATTGGACAGGGGGGCTTCTTAACAAGACCTGCTGAGTGACACTGCTGTTACAGTAAATCCGTCAGAGCTGGGCCAGAGCATGGTGGGCTCTATGCCGGCCGTCCAATGGGTGATATTGTTAGGACTGGTAACCTTGAAGAAACATGCGTCCATTCTTTCCCTTCTTTATTCACCTTGTCCTGCTATTTTCTCCATCCTCTATCTCCTACACACACACACACACACACAGTGTGCGTGTGTCTGGAACTGCTGATATTCACGGGGGTTGTGTAAGTACAGCTCGGTAATAGCATTGCTCTGTAGTGGGTGAGAAGTATTCAGCCCAGGATCAGTCTAAATTTACCCACGATGTTACATTTCTGTCCCCTGTGAGGGGTCTTCATGCAAACATTTCCCAGGATTAAGAACTAGCACTTGTACATACACAAATGTAAAAGGCACGTGGATGTTGAATCTACATGGATGACTTTATTTCTATTTTTGCTGGAGTGGACAGACTCTGAGAATCATTACCTCTTTCTGAGTCTAACTGAATGACTGATACCCATTGTTCATTTATGCATAAGGCCAAGAGTAGGTGCTGTACACTAACAGGCTGTAACTAAATGAAGCTTAAACCCTGGGTTGTGTGACACAAACCCTCTGCTCAAACCGTGGTACATTCTGCTTAGGCCTGAGCTGTGTCTGACTTCAGTTCTTACTCAGTTGTTATCTCTTAGTATAAGCAGGATTATGTAGCATGGTCCTCTTAGTGTTCTATGTGATGTTAAAAGTCATCAAGCACAAGTAAATGGCCCTACAGGCACCAGGATGTAAACTGTTTTGATAATTATCACACTTCTGTGTCAATAGACCAAAAGACAGCAATCTTCCCCAGCTCAGTGCTCGTTTAATAGAATATATACACTCCCGAGGGAAACTGGTACACATGCTTTTGTCTAACTGTGGACATTAGTTAATCTGTCTTTGTGGATTTATTCATGACATAACTGTAGATAGCAGTAGCATGTCAGAATCCAATTATCAAACAGATCCACAGAGAACAGAGTTTTTCAGACTTTGATTTATTTTTTGGATTGTGAATTTATTATCATTCAGACAGCCTCCTAAGTGCAGAGGAGCAACAGAGACAAGGGCTTCAAAAAAGAACATGGGGAGTTGCACATTAAATACATTCTGGAGCCTGTGTTTCTTATTTGAATTGTCAGTTTCTCTTTAAGTAGTGGAGCAGATGCATAGACAGAGCCTTTACTTGGAGCTACTGTTGGTTTGCCTGGTAGTGTTTTTAAGGTGGTATCAAACCTGTGGTGGAGATAGAGAGTTGATTATTATGAGTGGAATGTACTTGTCTGGAATGTGTCTTTAATCACGGCTCAGACCTTTCAATCCTTCCTTTTTTTAATTGTTGTTTTCTGTCATTTTTTCTTCTTTTGGCTGAAATCCAGAGGGATTTTGACAATATTCTTTGTTTAAAAATATACACAGATCTTATATTAATGAATTAATTAAGTAATTAGTTTTCAGTAATTGCTTCATCAAGAACAGATTGGGGCTTGGACAGTGCATGATACACACACTCACTCACATGCTCTACATCCACACACACCTGTGGACAATCTCACCCAACCAGTCCACCTACCGTCATGTTTTAGAATGCAGATTCTATCCAGAGCACAGAGAGGAAACCCACACAGACACACACCACACTCTTCAGAGGCAGGAGCTGCACCCCAAGACCTTGGAGCTGTGTGAGAAACCTGCAGCGCCCCTCTCTTGACAAGTTCTGGTTCATCCTTCCACAATTGAACTGAACGTGTAGAACTATTTCACTCCAGTATTGTTACAACCTGCCGCCTGTTATTCAATCATTTTACTGAAGACAGTTCAACGTGACAGAGCTGTTGTTAAATAATAGGAGCGAGGAGTGAAAGCCTGTGCCTCCTGATGGTTCCTGGCCATCTCAGGGTTTAAATGCGCAGTAATTGCACCTCTCAGATGTATTTTATGTGCCTTGGATGTGTACGTACACCCATGCACACGGGGTTCATAAATCCTGTTGTACTGAGCTGCTGACATGTTTTACATGAGGCCGTATCATATATCAGTCAGGGTGTAATTCTGCTGCGCTGGACAGAAAGGGCCACACAAATGCTTCCTTAGCAGTTTTTCCCTCTCCCACGGATCGATGGAGCTTTATGAATGAACGGACAGATCTCTGTCGACGTCTCTCTTACCCCTCTCTTACTTCCTCTCCTCTGTCTCCATGCTCATAAAGCTTCTGCTAATAGAAAGGTCAAGCTGGAGATGTGCTCTGCCATTTGTTGGATCTTTATGTTTTGGCCAGTAGGCTGCTGATGTTAATGTTTTTTTTGTTCCGAATGTGTTGGGGAAATTAAGCTGTTTGATTGGGTTTGTCTTGCGGCGGTTTGGTTTGTGTTTGGGGTCTGATTGATCTGGTCTGGTTTATGCTGAACAACAGTCTCGCCTTCGATTCATGTGGGTCCATCTTCATCCTAAGTGGGTTGAGGCATATGCCTGTAAAATAAGGGAATGCCATGGGGGGACCATTGGGAACCATGAGGAATTTCAAAATGTGGAAAGTACAGACTGTCTTGACGAGAAAAAAATCGGATGCGAATGTGCAATTTTGCGGAAAAAATAAGTCACATGCAGAGTTTGCAGAGTTGATCATCATCAATCCACGATGACAGCAAACCCCGCTTCCAGGGGCTGGATCTGTGGTAGTGGTCCCCCATGACATGATAAGCATGTATGGATACTTTATGAGCTGTTACAAAGACTACAAATATTTGACGTCTGCTATTACACCTTTAGAGGGCAGCAGCGAGTCAAATTTATTTATTTGAGTTTGAACTCTGTCTGTTGTTCCCTCGTTACTAAGTACAGCAGCTCTAGAATCAAAATACATAGCTAGTGAACCAAGTTGGTCCCTTTAGGCTTGTATTTTAGTAGCTTTAAAAAGCTCTCACATTTATTGATAAGACAGGTATTGGAACACTGGGTTTATTTGCTCCTGAGCTCCCACTACAGTAGTGTCATTAAATAAAGGTATGGAAGGGCTGGTGGTTTCCTACTCTCCTATAAAAGGTACATAGTACAGTTTCTGCAGTGCTCAGCCCAGATTAGCAGTTCTCCCTGTTAATGAAGCATCACAATGATTTTGAAGCTATAATTTGAAGGTAAAATATTACCCAGTGTTTCTTTAATTGCCTGCTAAATTACCAGACATTTTGTGAGTAAAACATTGATATGCTAGTTACTGTATAGTCAATCTACCGCACAAATGATCACCCTTTTTAACCCATTGGCTAGTAAACTGTACCTCAGTTTCTCAGTTACACAGGATCAGAGCTGACCAGATGATACTTGGGTGGTGGATTATTATTGGGAAGTACAGACTATTTACCATTTTCAAGAAAAAGATTTTAAATAAACAAAATGCTCTGGGGTCTCTTTTGTTAGCCGACCCCTTGTACATACATTGGCATTATTTTAAGTAACATTTAAGGGTATTGTTGAAGTACACCCAAATCACAAATCCCTCAAATGGACTGGGAATTGCAATGTCCAATATTTTATATTTGTTTACCTTCCCCTTTGTCCTTTGTTTATTCCAGTGTTTGGGCTGTCGGTATACAGAGCCATTGCTTAGGGTCCACCTGGGAGCTGTAGTAGAAGTAGATGGAACAAGGTGGAGCTACAAGGGAAGGGAAAGGAAGGGACGAATGAATTTGTACAGTTTTTACTAAATTTGACAGAAATATGTACTATTTTTGTGTGTGAATGTTCATGTGAATATCTGGCAACCCAGCCTTAAGCATAACCTAACCTTAACTCTTAACCTGACCCTAACCACTACCATAACCCTAAACTCAACTGTAAACCTTACTGTAAATGGTTAGCAATGGCCTTGTTTTTTGTTTGTGTAATGCTATCGCCAACAGATTACACCACTGTGGCTTTGCAGCTCTTCTTTGAGTAAATAGCTGAGAGCTTGAATGATTTTAGTAAAACAGTGCCACCAGTGGATGGGAGCTTGCTTAATTAGCATAAAATAACTATGGATTATAATATATTTATTAGATACAAAGGTTCTGGATGTCTGGAGTGGTTCCGTTTAGTAAAGTATGTACTCATGTTTGTCAAGAGAGGTCATTGATGACTTCTTTACTCACAGATGTAATAAATTTAGTCCCTAGACCTCTGCTGAGATGACACTCTCTCTCTCTCTCTCTCTCTCTCTCTCTCTCTCTCTCTCTCTCCTTCCATAATTTACCTAATCTATTTCTCACTGTGAGGCCGTCACTCTTCACCGCAGCAGCCATTTAGGGAACCAATCCGGCGCAGCTTCTCCTGCAGCCGATGCAGTGATTGGCCTTTCCATCGTCGCCGTGGAGACGACGTGTGCAAGAGGCTGGGTGCCGCGGCAACCACCTGACTCTGTGTTCCGTTATGCAGTTTTGGTATTATGCTAATGATCTCTCTTTCTGCTCTATTGTTCTTTCAAATATGCAGGTTATTGCATATACTGAATTGCCAGGTGATGCTTATTTCACACTGGGCCGCATTTAAATCCAGTTCTCATGGCTCTGCAGAAACAGGCTTTATCATTTTTATAGTGAACTAGTGCAGATTTTTTTTTTAATAAGGGAAAAATCCTGTTAAATTTGAAGGTCCTGCATGCATATATATAAGTCATAGTACCCTGATATCTGACTACACATATACTCTCTCTCTCTCCCTCTCTCTCTGTCTCCCTCTCTCTCTCTCTCTCTCTCTCTCTCTCTCTCTCTGCTCTCAGTAAAGTAGCACTGACGCCTCATCTCACTCGCCCAACTGAAATAGCGCTGTGCTCCATGGCTGAGGCAGGTTTATTAGTCTTTCTGTTTTTCTTCTCCATAACTAGGTCAGTGGGGTTTGTCTGCAGCTGCCCGTCTGACCCTGCAGACACCAGCGCTAGCCACCGGCCATTAGCTAAGAACAATAGCAATTAGCCATTAGCCAAGGACTGTAGCCATTAGCAGTTAGGCCCCGTAAACCGTGGCCTCAATTACTCACTTAACTAATGGAGGGCATTAGATGAACTTTTAGTCTCTACTATCCATCATGAGCAATGTATACTAACAGCTAGTGTTTAATTCACTGGCTGGACACTGCTGAACTGCTCTGTATTCCAGTGAATTACACTCTGTGCAGCCTGTGATCTGCATGCCTGAGTGGCCATGTTATTTGGCATTTAAAGGGCCCTTGTCCTGGTAAAAATAGTTATCGGTTTGTATGAGTTTGATGCACTACATTGGTAAAGTTTTTGAAAAAATATGGATTTAGACACTCCTTTGTCCATTGTGTGTCTTGGAAAATACAAAAACACATCCCTTCATATTTAAAGGGCCCATAATGTAGAAAATATCTATGTTTTGTATAAAAGAAAAATGTGCAATGAAACTAAAAAACATCACTCCACACTCTTCAGGTTTTATATGGAAACCTATGTATGATCAGTGATCTTTCCACACCACAGCAAAACTGTGGCTGTATCTCAAATGTCTCCCTACACCCTATTTAGTGCATAGTGTAGGCCATAAAATGGTTTCTGCTTTCAAGTTATACACTGTACATCATATATAACACACACAGAGATGTAAAACTAACATTAACAACCCTTTGGCTTGGTATAAACAAAACAAAGCCTCCATCTCTCTTCCTCTCTCTCTCTCTTTAACTCTCCCCTGCCCTTAATACTCGTGAGTGTGCCATTGCCAGGTGTTTTTTTTTTTTTTTTTGATTGAGCTTGTGTCACCAGGTATTCAGGGCTCGAACAGAGCCAGGAAAGTCATGAGGCTGCATCCCTGTGTCCTGGTCTGTGATGACTGGGCCTTTAAGCTGCTGGGTTGAAGCTTTGTCTACTTGTTCGGCTTGATATCTCGCCAAGAAGGTGGTATTGAGCCTCTTCTACCCAGTCTACACAGACCTAATGAGTATATGAGTATATAAAATCAAGGAAAAATTACATACAATATACGTTATAGTATATGGGCTTATTAATGAATGTATACTCTTATCCTAAAGCATTATTCAGCCAATACACACCCTCAGCACAAAAGACAGCCCAATACATAACAGTTGAGTACAGCCTGTGCTAGAACAGAGCTTTAGCCACTCTCTTATCATCCCTTAGAGATGATTAGCTTCATTGTTTGTAAAAGAGAGGCTGCACAAATAAACAAAAATGGATCGATACCTATTTAAAGAGGAGAAGCAGTGAGTCGGAGGTTAATGAAGAATCAGAGCACGGTGCAAATGAAGGATGACGGAGAAGGAGCTGGCATTGTTTTTGACAGGGATGCTGGAACGTGCTAGAAGACCACAGACTGACTCCGTTTGGGTTTTGCTAAATAGATATTAATGTAAAAGTGACACTTTTGAAGGAATGGGTTCTTCTGATAACCCTGAGGACCACTGCTTTCCATGTGACACTTTTTCAAGCTCCTTCTTACATAGAATCCAGACACTTTTGTCCCGCCCCCTCGTCCGTGTCTCTCCAATCACAGCGCTGGACCCATGTTTACGTGAGAGCACAAAGACAAGTTTAAACTGAACAAAACAAACACGGAGAAATGAGAATACTGATTAAATACGGAGCTGAGCGAAAATGGCTAAAAAAACAGAACTTTTGCTCCTCCCCCTCACTGCTGGGCTCTCATGCTGAACTGAACTGTGGTTCATTCTCATTTAAAGAAACACGTGCTGAAACCCGGTCATTCTGAACAGGGCGGTTTAGACAGGGTGAGAACACTGCTGTGGTATTTGATGCTTGTGGTATTTTGACCACAGCATGTGAAATTGAAGACCCCAGAAATGTGTTCATTTGTGGAAAAGTGGTATCATATGATCCTGATAATAATAAGCCTGAAACATTTTGATAGGGGGTTGGCTGTGTGAAATTGTCCACAGATGTGTGTGTGTGTGAGTGACTGGGTTGGTGCAATGTAAACTGCAATAGGCTGATGATCACGTCTGGGGTGTGTCCCTGTTCCTATTCATACCTGTGATTGGTCAGCACATGTGGAAGGGTTACGTGTAAAAAGCAAGGCCCCCAAGGCCCCAGTGCCACAACAAACACACAAAGCATGCGTCTCCCACTGAAAACAATAGAAGACTGAGCTCGTTGTGCACCCCTCTAAGATTTTGAACGTCTGTGGAAGTCACTAGGCCTCCACACACACTGCAGTTGTAGAACAGGTGGAAAACCTCAGCGGTGATCCTTTAAGGCTTATTACTCCTTTACTACTCTAAATTCCTCAGTAACTACTATGAAACTACTCTATAAGTTATGCAGCTGTAAGAGAGAAAGGAATTAAAGTCTGCGGCTACCAGTCGTTCCTGCGAGTTTAGGGTTTTCATTCAGACAGCCAATTAAGAGCAGATTCTTATTTACAATGGCGGCTGGCAGCACGTCGTACCCTGGAGCTGCTGTAACTTCTCATGGAAGTTGGCACGGCCTCTTAGCCGAGTCAGAGCAAATGCAAATTGACTGGGATGGAGTCGGCAATGTGGATTTGATTAGTTTGCCACAAGGCAGACTTGTCTGAGGAGTGGGAGAGGGAAGAAACGAGGGAGAGGAGTAGTGGCAGAGGAGGAGTAGTAGGAAAGGAGGCGGAGTAGAAGAGGAGGAGTGGGGGTTGTATATCATGTTATCTATATCTGCAGGAGTCTTGAGGGATGGTGTTTAATAGAGAGAGAGAGAGAGAAGTATATCATTAACTGTGTTTTTTAAACGGTAAATGAGTGACACAACTGTCACCTCTGTGTGTGTGTGTGTGTGTGTGTGTGTATTTATCAGTAGTGTTTCTGCTTTATCAGGATCACCATGCCCTGATTTTGTAAAGCACAGCTTTTTTATAAAACCTATGTTTGTACACACATATATACATACACTGTGTACACACAGCACTGATAATAACCATGGGATGCATTATTACAAACGTATATACATATAATACACAGACTGAGTCCTGACAAGGTATTAAAAACCAAATTTGTGTGTACTAAAATAGCATTCTGCTTCACTTCCCTCTTTCAGTTTGACACAGCGCTCCCTCCCTCTTTTCTCCAGCCATCACTTCTGCTTTTTGCCTGGGTGAAATGAGGGAGGGAGGATCGACGGATAGGACTTCCAGAATACAAAGTAGGAAGTTAGAGATGAGAGAGAGAGAGAGAGAGAGAGAGAGAGAGAGAGAGAGAGAGACAGTACACAGTGTTTACTCCATCTCAGTTTCCAGCCCAATTCTGTCCTTTCCCTCTGTCCTTTTGACCCCCTCCCCCCAACTCTCTGTTTCTCTCTCCTCATTTCCTCCACCAGCAGCATCCCTCCTATTTTCCCCCTTGCACTATT
>NC_089812.1:25445586-25463086 GCF_029633855.1 Hoplias malabaricus | reverse complement strand
CTTCCTTTCTTATGAAATTTAGCAACAGATTAGTGTTCCCACTTGAGAATGTGTCAAACATTGTTTGCTAATGTGCTGTGCTACATTAGTACCACACTAGCAGCTAGCACTGAGACTCTAAACCCCAGCTGTTGAGCTGAGCTGGTTGAACCTGTCTGAGAGGTACATAACGACCATGTTACAGTGTGAATTTTAGAACACTCTAGTAGAACTTTTCCACTGCATGGCACATACATTTAGCGAATCTGGAACCTGGAACCAGGTACTTTTTTGGTTCCAAGCGAGTTGAGTAGGGAATAAATGGAAGGAAATGCAGACATTCAACACAATTTAGCCATAGGTAAAATGTCAAAGCTACAGTAGAGATCATGTTTGATTTATTCAAAAATGTGTTAAATGACACTGTGGTCTTTGAAGAGGTTTGAAACATTGAGACCAGTGGCTGACGACATCATTTATAGTGGGTACCAGGTACCATGCAAGTAGAGTAGGTACCATAGAGTGGAAAAGCACCAAAAGAGCACAACAGCTTTCAGACATCAAGCAAAAATGCTACCAATGTGTTTGTTCCCACGTCTGCTTCATTGTTAGGGATCATCTCCAAATTATCTGAAGAATAGTATGTGCTGTGGGCAAAATGTTTGTGGTAGATTTAACTCTGCTCAAAGCAGTGTTAGGAAAGGTGCGGTGCTGCTGTCGCTGGTGCACAGTGTAGTTCCTGAACATGTGGATGATATTTGGCAGTAACTATATTATGTAAAATGTGTTCTGTAGTGCGTGTGTCTGTGGAATTATTCTTTCTAAATAGATGTAGCCATCTGCACCTCCTGAAAATTTTAATATCTGCCTAACATTGCCGTGGCCAGTTCCCCGCGCAATAAATCTTTTCGTTTTTGCACAATAGGGCTAGCAGTAGAAAGGAGGCAGAAAAGTTCCCTCTGCTGATGCGTGTGAAGTCAGTTGGATTTCCTTTTAATGCAAAGCACCTGTGGAACTGGCAGGAACTCTCGCACTCAGTCACTGAAATACTTGATCATTCTTGGTTAGGGATTGCACTTCAAGGGGGGCTATTTCTTATGAACTCACTCACATTTAGGGGGCGCTGTTGTGCTTTGTTTCAGTAACACTTTGAGTCTATTGTTTAATGCAATGCAATTATTTAAATTCATATTTGCATTGAATGGAGCCATGTATTTGACCGTTAGTGGTCCTTATGACCTCATAGAGTAAAAAATGTTGTGTGGGTGGGGCTAATCCTGGCTTATGTGACATCAGGTTTGACACAACCAATCTGAGTTAGAAATACATTTACCTTGATAAAGACACTGCCCTTCAGTGCGTTCAGTAAGAGGGATGACTGTAATGTATCATTTCATCTCCTCAGTGACATATCTCATGCAGTCAGATGTCAGATTGCTTAAAAATGACATGTTATAGCCCGCTGACCCCAATGTGTGGGATCTCTCATTCTCTTTCACTACCCACACTGACAGCTTTCTTTCAGCCAGCCAGCATCTGGTGCACTGAGGCAGCCAGACAACAGGTCATCAGTGCAGTGTGTGTGCTTTCAATATCACAGACTATATGCTGCTGTGCATCTCTCAGCAACTATCCACTGCAGGGGCGTCCAAACCCAGGCTTAATTAGACTACTTGTCCCTAGTGCTAGCACTATTGTGATAGATATTGCTTTGTTTATGTTGCCATGGAGATGTTACAGTCAATCATTCTGAGATTTGACCTGCCTGCCATTGAAGGGTTTCTTTCGAGAGTACTGTGTGTGTGTGTGTGTGTGTGTGTGTGTGTGTGTGTGTGTGTGTGTGTGGATATGTGTATTCTACATGTCATGAACTACAGTTTTATACTTATCTGCTTCTAAGCCCTCATCAGCTGCAGGGGTGTCCAAACCCTTAGGCTATTTTAATGAATGCTGTGTTATTTTGCAATTGCCCACCATTGCAGTTCCAAGAAAGTGAGGGTGGGCACACAGCTCTAGAAGTTACACTTTTCTGTTTCTTCATTCTCCCAAAGTAACAGAATGCATTTAGGCTTCTCTAGTAACCTCGGAGGATAGGTGTGTACTCAAGCTGCGATTTAAGTATTTTGGTGTACAATCCTTATTTAACTTCTGCTTTGTGCAGTCAGAGTCCCTGCCATATTCTCTGACCGTGCAGACAAACTCTGAACCATTAAATGTTTTCAATCTCCCCTTCCTCGCTGGATATCACTAAGAGAACAACCTCAATGATGAAACCAAGCTCCCAGCCAGTGACCCCTGGAGAGACTGTCTGGCTTTTCTTTAGCCGAGCAGCATGCAGCACAGCTGGGACCAAAACCTCCATCTCACCTTTAGGGTTTCCCTCCACACCCACAGTTTCACTCTTGTCTCGATGTTCTGTCCCAGCCACTCACTGAGGGGTGAAACAGTGGGGTGTGTGAGTGTGTGAGGACCATAACTGATGACACATGCATTTATACACACCATCTGCTGCCCCCTCCTGCGCTGACTCGTGCTGATGTCATCACCGTTGGACGGCTATCAAAGCAGCGGGTCCTCCAGTGCCCGGCTGGCATCTGTGCAGGCAGAATGCTGTCAATGTGGGCGTTGTTCAGAGCGTCTCGCAGAAACACACAAACACACACACACACACACACACACACTATCCATCAAAACAAATCTGCTCGTGATGAGCAACTTCATCAAAGCTGATCCTCTGCTCTGTCTCAGAAATGTGGAGAGATATTCAGCCTAAAAAAACAATAAATATTCAAATGAATCATTTAAATGGCTCTTTCTGTCTTTTTCTCCAGTAATTATCTTTATTCTCGGTGCTGTTTTAGTGAACGCTCATTTTCCATTCATTCTTTCATTCATTCACTCCCTCAACCACTAATTCATCCATTCATTCATTGAGCTGCTGCAACTATTTCATCTGGATACACACATACAAAGCTGTGGACAACTTCACACTCTCACCCACCTGTGAACAATTTAATTCACTCACTCACTCACTCTCTCTCTCACTCACTCACTCACTAACTCACTCACTCATTCACTCACTCATTCACCTCTGTGGAATATTTCACACACACACCTCAATACAGTCAAAACCCCACAGCAATGTTCCTATTTCTAGTAATAAAGGGGAGTAAACTAACAGTCGTGGCTTTAGTCGAACTGTTAGTAAGTTTCTGATGGACTTAGCATTTTATTCATGTCATTTACAATCAGCAGCAAATTCCATTTTTATAATCCACACACACTCTCTCTCTCTCTCTCTCCTGGTTTGCTTTCCTCCTGTCACTATCTCAGGTATAAAATTCTCAAATATTCATGAGCTGCAGGAATTATTGATGCGGAACACTGGCGATTCCCGAGGGAAACCTTCTGTGTTTTTACCGGATTCATTTATACAGCCTCTCTTTTTCGGCTCTGGCCAGCTGAAAATGCTAGCTGTGTGTGTGTGTGTTTCCTGTCTGCCAGACGAGAGGGTCTCACGAGTAGCTCCTTATTAGATTTCATCTCCAGCAATATCAGCAGTGAAACACAGAAACAAGCAGATGACGGAATATCACTGTGTCCCTGGTCCACTGCCGCCCGGGGCTGGAGGAGGAATGAAAGAGCTGAATGAAGGAGAAACTCATTCCTGTGAGACAAACCAAGAGAAGATTATCGAATTAGTGACCAGAACCTGATTTCAGGGGCTGATTTGTGTTTGTGTGTGTGTGTGTGTGTCTGTGTGTGACAGTGTGGAGCTCTGTGTTTGCAGGTACCAAATGTCCCAGGTTAATGAAAACATGATGATGTTGTGGCTCTAGGAAATATACTTTGTTTAATTAAAACTGCAGCTTTTATGATATAAAGGTATATCCAGAGATTTTAGTTTTCCAGTTTCCTGAGGTTAACTCTGGGAGTGTCTGTGAAACAAATTCTCATGTTATTTCTCTCATAGTTTTTCGAGGAGGGCAGAGGAGTGTTATACGAAAGGCAGATTTTAAAAATGTGTGGATGAGAATGAGGTGTTTGTGTTTTGTATGTGTCTTATTTTGTGGATTGATGCACCCTTTACATGGATTTCGTCATTGTCTGATATCAGCCCACAGAACTGGTGTGTTATACATGTATTTACATAATAACCCATAAACATTCTTGCAGCATGATGGTAATAGCTCTACACTAGGCAGCTGTGGTCTAAAGGATAGAGACCTAATGTGCTTGAGACCTAACTGTGTCTGATTTGGGAAAAATAAATGGGGCAGAGGATGTGAAGGAACAGTACTTTCTCCTCCCTCAACATTCACAGCTGAGCATCTAACCTCCGCTAGGCCCCAGGTCTCTGAGGTCGATGTCCAATGCTTCTGGTGGTATTTGGTGTGGTCAACTTTTTTTTTCCATGAAGTATGGATTTGCTCTCTCACCTAACTTTACAGTGCACGCCTTAAAATGGAACAGGAAGGGCCTAAAGTAGTGAGAGAGTCTGAGTGTAACAGGAGCAAGCGGTCAAGTGTTCATGGAAGAGCACAGGGCTGAGAGCTTCTTGAAGGCTGCCAGAGAGCTACGAGAGGAATGGAGGGAAATAGCTTGTTTCATGGCTCCAGTCTTGAGGAAACTTCCTAATGCTCAGTTCCTCTCCAGTATTTCAAATGAACTGACAATGAATGGTTGGCTGCACTGTGCAATATGTCTGTGAATTTTATGGTGAAAAACTGTAAAACCATGACAGAAAATGACTGTAAACTCTAAAAAGATTGAAAACTTTTTAACAGAAAAGTTTCTGTAAATACATTTATCAGCCAAAATACAAATTTTTACATCTCTTTACTGTAAAAAATACTTTATGTCACTGTTAAACGCACAAACCATTAAGGGTGGTACAAGTGTCCTAGGACTGGGAGGAGCTGAGACTCATTAGGGTGCTCCCAGCATGCCTTGCTGCTCTATATTTTCTGTGATTTTCAGAGTTTATTTGTTTGTCTCTGAGTCTTTTTGATTTTGGGTTGCATTATTGGGGCGATTGTGTGTGTGTGTGTTTGTGTTTTTGTTCATGTTGTGATGAGATGTGTGTTGGTGAAAGTTCACCATCAGCCTGTGTTCCGAGTGCTGGAGTGTGGCGCCCAGATACCACACATTTCTTTGTTCCTTTCGGCAATACCTCCTTTTAAGGGTTGAATCTCAGGTACATCTCAGTCTCCATTCTCTTATTTGTGACACTATTTACATGTAAATTTTATGGCAAAACAATGTTTCTTTGTTTCTTTTTATGTCAGTACTATGGGGTTTTTACGGTGTATATCTGTTTTTTAACAGAAATGTTTTTTTAACAAAACAGTTATTGAATGTAAAATTTACAATCGCCAAAAATAATACTGTAATGTCATACACATTTTGACCATATATTTTAAGGTGAAATTTTGGCGACCACAGCTGCCGTTTTTTTACTGAAAATTGTACAGATTTGATTTGTATTGAAATATGTAGTAGGAACAGACACTGATTCATTTTTGGCTGTTGTATTTTATGTAAGTAAGATTATACATAAAGAATAAAGCATATAATAACAATAATAAGTTGCATTCATGTAACTCCTTTCTAATACCCAAGGTCATTTTACACAGTGAAGAAATAAGAGTGGAGAAGTACTGAGAGAAGAGGCGAGTTTTAAGCTGAGGTTCTTCAGAGCAGCTTACAACTCAAATCCAGAAGGTGAATATAATATTAGGAGCCTTTCCCTGGTGTAGGACTCTTACTGATGCAGCATGGTGTCGTTACCCAAACAGGGAACAGAACCCTAGTCTTCAGCACATAAGGCTGTGGTGTTAACCACTACGCTACATCAACCAGATGGAGTACAAACGCATTTTAACTTTACACTTTCCTTTGTGTACACATTTGGCAGATACTTTGATCTGAAGTAAATATGATACAAGAGCAGGTGCTACACGACTGTGTTTCCATTTCAGGAACAGCGCTAGACGGTTGTAGGAGGCGGCGGCGGTGGCGTATTGTTATCTGAAATCTTTGGAAAGCTATGTATAGTTTGTTATTGTTGATATTTCTTTTAACCTGTTATAGAGATGCACTTACATAAATAATCAGGGGATTGTCTGATTAATAAATATAATATGGATGGCAATTGAAATCCCACAGAGAGAAGAAACTTGACACAAAAACTCCAGCAGCACTGCTGTGTCTGATCTACCAGCAGAAAACATACTAACATACCATATAATATATATTTATATCAGAGGCGATTGCTCTAAGACTGCAAGGGAAGCTCGGCTTCCCCTAAAATGGCAAAAAATAAGTGATCAAATATATTCTGTTGTGTGTACATGTCATTGAATAAATATGCGCTACAACGCGCTCAACTTTTGTTCAGAATCAGCTTCTTATCACAGGTAAAGACGCAGTTTTCTTCTCAATCATCCCCGCAGTTCACAGTGCTTTAAACAGTGTGGCAATAGCGAAGCAGCAAAGTGCTGCGAAACGAGACGAGTGATTGGATAAATGCTGGGCTTTGTCCCGCCCATCGGACGCTCAGCGTCTCTGGGGGTCTATGGGGCAGTGGGCTGGCCTCGGCTGGCCCGGACGCTCAGCTTCTGCCTGATGTAGATAATGTCCCAGGAGCTCGATTATCATCTCTGATTATTCTAGCTGCATTTAAAAATGACTATTAAATGAATATTAATCTATTGATATGTGCTTTAATTCATAGCAGCACAGTGTGATGGAGGGAGGGAGAGAGAGAGAGAGAGAGAGAGACAAGAAAGGAGAGTGATAGATGAAGAGTGACAGAGAGTGAGATGAAGGGATGAGGGTAAGGCACTTGCTCTTCTTTAAGAGTGTGACCAGCGTTTAGGCATTTCTTTCTTTCGTGAACTCATCTGTCGCTCGGCCTCCTCTCTCCTTCTGCTTCTGAAGTCTTCCTTTTGTTTCTTTCACTCTGTCGCTGTCCTTTTCCGTCTCTGTCGCTTTTCTTCTCCTCCGAGTGCAGTTTGTGTGCCAGGCGTGAGAATCGGTATTGATCTTTATCACCCTCCTTTCTGTTTCTCTCACGCTCTCTCATTCTGTCTTCTCCTTATTCCTTCACTCCCTCCTCTTCCTGAGTCCTCCATCTGCCCAAGCTTATGTTCTAAAGGGCTGGATGCAATCAAATCCTCACAGAAATGTTTCAGCACCTAGTGTAAAGGATGGCATAGTGACCGTACTGATGGGTTCACTGATGTATGTATATATACACACACACACACACACACACACACACACACACACACACACACACACAAATTCATTCAGGGCTGTGTTACTCTCACTCATTTTCCATTTATGATAATCACCATGTTATTCTTCTCTCTCTCTCTCTGTCTCTCTCTCTCTCTCTCTCTCTCTCTTTCTGTCTCTCACAGACACACACACACACAGCCTCTGCTTTACACATACACATAAAGACACACGCACCATGGTACAGCCTCCTAATCAGTCTAATTG
Source organism: Hoplias malabaricus (assembly GCF_029633855.1). Classification (NCBI taxonomy): domain Eukaryota; kingdom Metazoa; phylum Chordata; class Actinopteri; order Characiformes; family Erythrinidae; genus Hoplias; species Hoplias malabaricus. Next base: position 25,455,598 of record NC_089812.1, on the reverse strand, counting down.
GGAACCCACAGAAAGGATACAATTTGGCGATGCTGAGCAGAGAGAGAGAGAGAGAGAGAGAGAGAGAGAGAGAGGGCTAGGGAGATGGGGAGAGAGAGGGAGATGAAAAGAGGAGGATAAAGCAAGAGTGGTGTTTACAGACAGATTGGAGCTGGCTTTTGGCTGCTGCTTTTGTTTATATGTTTTCAGTATTGTCTCTGGGGTTGAATAGAAGTTAATTCTGACATTTAAAAAGCTTGCCGCTTCCACAGTCCCTAAAGCTGTGTGTGTGTGTGTGTGTGTGTTTACCAGGAATATCTCACATTGTGGGGACCAAAACCTGTTTACATTCTCACGTCTTGTGCTCGTGGGGAGCTGGTCCCCAGAGTGTAGATCATTAGGTTTAACGGCGGAGGCATGTTTTGAGGTCGGGTTAAGGTTAGTGTTAAACCAGTATTAGTTACAGAAAAGGTAATGGCAAGTCTCCACAAAATGAACGGACGTCTATGTAGTGTCCCCACAATTTAAGGACACAAGATTGTGTGTCTTTATGTGTGTGTCAGGGTTGAAACTAAACACGTTTTAATTCTGGGCTCTAGAGCTTTGGGCCTATCATCAGAAGATTGAGAGTCCAGGATGATTCTCTCTCTCTCTCTCTCTCTCTCTCTCTCTCTCTCTCTCTCTCTCTCTCTCTTCCGATTACTCAGCACAATGCTAGCCAGTGTCAGTGAACTAACACCACTAGGGTCCACTATGGTACAAAGTACATAAGTACTGAAATGATCATTAAAATAAAGTATACATTTTAATTGTCTGTGTAAGAAAGTCAGAGGACACAGTGTGTATGTGTGTGTGTGTGTTACTATAGGAGGGCATAGCGATCCTGTGTGTGTGTGTGTGTGTGTGTGTGTGTGTGTGTGGGAGATGTATTCAAAGTGATTTCTTTATCTTATTATCACTCTGAGCAGAGCTGGAGCCTCTTTCTCTCTCTCTCCCTCTCTGTCTGTTTCAAAAGGGAGTTAGTCTTTAACAGAAAGAGAGAGGGATAGCAGGGCTGGGTTGAAAGGGGAGAGATGTGAAGCTGGATTTGAAGAGAGAGAGAGAGAGAGAGAGAGAGAGAGAGAGGAGAGAGAGAGAGAGAGAGAGTGCTTCCATAGCCTCCAGTTCTGCTCTTTATACTCTTCTTGAAAAAGGATGTTCTGAAGTGCACAGATGTGGGCTTTAAGCATTTGCGTGTGTGTGTGTGTGTGTGTGTGTGTGTGTGTGTGTGTTTGTGTGTGTGTGTGTGTGTGTGTGTGTGTGTTTGTGTGTGTGTGTTTGTGTGTGTGTGTTTGTTTGTGTGTTGTGTGATTTTATTATTAAACATATATAACACCTATGACATATTATTATATATATATATTTAAGACTGTCATATGTACCACCTCAAATCCTTATAATGTATCAAAACAAGCTTGAGTATGTTTTTACATGCAGAAATAACTCATCTCATTGGCTTTTACACACACACACACACACACACACACACACACACACACACACACACACACTGAGAGTGACCCCACTCTCTCTCACTGTAAAGTCCTTTGTGAGAGAGGGGGCTGGGTCAGGATACTGTACATATGTTTCTGACCTGGGCCATGTCACACACTGCTGTGTAGTGTGTATTCTGCACTTCAGGATTGTGTATATGTCTGCATCTGTGTGTATGACTGAATCCAGCCATGCTTCAGAAGGAGTATCATTTCTTTGGTTCAGACAGTGAGGAAGAAGACGAAGCGATGGACTCAGGAGATCTGACTCCACGCAGTAAGTTCTAGGATCTTCTGGGGAAGGTGGTACTTTGGTGACAAATCGAATTAACAAATTTCTTAGAGACTTCATCCATCAGCCAAGATACATGTGGTGTCTGACATTTTCTTATTGCAGTTTTTCTGCTCAATTCTTTGACTGGTAAAATTCTGATCTTAAATAAATTCAGTACCAGATCACTAGTTATTGTCAAGAAAACCCAGCAGACTGACTCTTGGTGGCCTTAAGAGGTTGTAGTATAAACTGTGGTTGTGATGTCATACCTCACGAGTGCCCTTTGGTTATTGCTATGGGATCCCAGCTGCTTGCTAGGGTAGTAGCTAATGTATTAATAGGTTGTTGCTTTCCATGTTGTGACTTAGGTGTTGCTAAGTGGTTGTTATTTTTTGTAAAGATGTGTCTAGCAACCCAGGTAGTTGATAAGGTACTTACTAAGTGTTTTTGTGTGGGTGTTAAGGCATTCCAGGTGGTTGCTATGTTGTCTTTTATGGTATTTCAAGTAGTTGCAAAAGTATCCGAGATATTTGCTAAGTTGTTGCTGCATGTTAAGATGCTTTTAGGTGGTTGCTATAAAGTATCTCAGGTGGGTTCTAGTTTGTGTGTATAATTTTAAATTGTTATGGAGGTTGCTACGGTATTTCAGGTGGTTGCTAAAGTGTCACAGGTGTTATATGCTTTGTTAATGTGGTTTTTATGCTTCTCCAGTGGTTGCTTTAGACATTTCAGGTATATATTAAGGTGTCGGAGGTGGTTGCCAGAGTGATGCAAGGTGGTTGCTATAGTTCCAGATGGTTGCTAGTGTGTTGTCAGTTGGCAGGTTGTGTGTTATTAGTGTATCTGTGTCTTTGTTACATAAGATGGGGCTTTTGCCGCCCATTCATTGCTATTGAAAAAAAAAATCAGTGAACCACCAGTTACTGTACAACCAATCAAAACACTGTACATGGGCATATGGCATGTTATAAAACTGAACACTCTTTGTGAGTTGTGAAGATGTCAGTATCTCAAATACTGTGGGACTTATTACTGGACAAAACTGGGACAAAACTGACATCAAATCTAGAAAAAGAATATATATATTACACTTGATGCACAAAAATTGTGGTTACAACTGTAATCTATGCTCTGTAGATAACAGAACACATAGTGTCTGAAATCCCATAACCAAGTCGGTTTGAGGTTCCTCAACAGCGTGTCATGGTTTCTGGGAGCTGTGAGATGATTTGGCCGTGTAGATTTCACAGAGCTAAGTAATCAGCTACATTAGCCTTGTAGCTCTAGCGCAAAACCAAAGGCGTCTTGGCCGATGCCCTACATTTGGGAAAAAGGGGTAAAATGTGCCCATTTCATTTTCTGACTGAGCTGTCATTTTAATCCTGGCCAGGGGGCTGGACTCAGAGGAGTGGACAGTGTGTTAAATCACAGTGGACGAGCAAAGCCTCTAAAGCAGGCTCTAGCTCTCTGTCTGTCTGTCTGTCTGTCTGTCTGTCTCTCAGTCTTCTCAGCAGAATAGACAGCTCTGTTTGGAATTCAGAGACAAAGAAGTTTAAAAGCTTCGTGTCTTCTTTTTAAATCGGCTCCATCTATTGTCGAGCTGAAGAAGGCTCTGGGTTTGTGTTGGTGCATATAGGTATATAACACATTACAGGGACCAAAATCTGTTTGTACAGATATACTTGTGGAGACATCTTAAGGTTGGGGTTAAGGTTAGCGTAAGTGCTAAGTGTTAAGCTAGGGGTATGGGGCTGGGCTAGCACAGTGGTTCCCAAAATTTCTTCCTTCTAAGCTACATTCATATAAGACTGCAACTACTTATAGAACAAAACAAAAATATAGTGGCTGTGCTAAGGTCACTGTTAAACATAGTTGCTCCTAATTGCTTCCCTGCCCAAAAAAGAAATGATAAAGGAGAGAAAAAGCCTAAAACTTGCACATTTGCTCTGCAAAAATGACACATTTAATCCCCACATCTCTTCAGTGACTATGAGCTTGCTTTGGGGTATGCCTCACAATGTTTTCTTGTTTCCCTTTGGAAGATGTGGCTTGAGAAAACTCATCATCTGCTGCATGTTTAGCTCTCACAAACTTGTCCACCTTTTGCTAGCAGTGCTCAAACCTGCGTAGCTCATTTGCTTGCCACGCCCCCCTGCAATAACGCCATGTCCCCCAGTTTGGGAAGCACTGGGCTAGCAGAACCTTTGGATGAATGGACCGTATGAATGGTGATGAATGGAAATCTGCAGTGTCCCCACAATGCAAGGAAACAAAAATTGTGTGTGTGTGTATTTGTGTTTATTTGTGATGGTGTAATGGGAGCAGGCCTTCCTCTGCGTTTGGCAGACACTAAAGCTTAGTAATGGATTGTTTTTACCTGGGGAGCCACTGTAATTTAAGGTGACTGTCAGTTTATTTTGTTAGAGCTAACCTCTTTATGTCTTTGGCTATTGGCTGCTGTGTGAATGCACCATTGACTGGCAATTAAAGACAAAAACTCTTTATAGATTTTACAGAGTTGTGAGATGATTTATAGATGCTGTTATGTTTTTTCTTATAGATTAGAGAGGTTGTCACAGGAGTTACCACTGGTCCTGGTTTCACAACCATGGATTCATGGATACCATGGATGTCCATAAGGGCAAGGCAAATTTCTTTACAAAAGGATTTCCCCTATTGAGTTTCCGAGTTTGAGAGTTCCTCAGGGTGTGTGGGGCTCGATGGATGATACCAGTGGTACCCCCCTGTAACAACTCAACTCTAATCTACCAGAAAAAGTGAGTTTAAGTTTCAACATCCCCCCGTGTGTCTGGGAGGCTGGATGTATGGCAGCAAACGAGAGCGTACAGATTAACTGATGTTACATAACCATGACCCTGAATGGATAAGGGGTTACAGACAATGAATGAATGAATAAATGAATGCTGTTGCATAGGTAGGTTAACGCAGTGTTGAGAGTCTTGTCCATGGACTTCCTGTCCAGTCTGGGAAATGAAGCCCAGTCTGTTGTGAGGAGGGAAGTGTGTCCTGTTCAGACCTGGACCTATAACTGATCAACAATGGAGAGTTAATTAGTTTTGAATGTAGTGTTTGTTTTACATTCACATGTTATACATATCACCCGTGATGCCTCTCAGCCAATCAGATCTCGATTCGTGACTCGTGACTCAATTAAGTGACACACTCAGGGCAAGCAGACAACCACTGCCCAATAACAAATAGCACATAGGTCTTTCAGTTGTTAACTATATATTATACTGTGTTGATATAACCACTAGGCTATGCCAGGATACAGGGTATGACACTGATCGTTAAACGTGATGATGTTTCAGACCTTGGGGAAATTTTCTGTAACTGGATCTTAATGAATTTTAAGTAAATGCCACTGCACTACATCACACCGACGTATGACAGACCTTTATTATGGCACAGAACTTGATGTGAGGTGAATCCAGCAGCAAATGTCACCCCCATTTTACTTAGCTAAGCTCCTACTGACCTAAGCCCCGCCCCTGAACTTCTCCTATTGGTGGGTGCTTTTGTCTTTTCCTTCAAAAGCTTAACCCTGGTGAACTTTTGCAACGGAAATGGGAGAGTTTTTTCATGTACTGGCATGCCCTCTCTCTCTCTCTCTCTCTCTCTCTCTCTCTCTCTCTCTTTCTTTCTCTACTTCTTCTGAAACTGTGTATTCCCCTCTTATCCATTCCTGACAGCACTGCTGGAATATTCCAGAAAGAAAACAATATCAGCGGACATGCCTCTATTCATTTTTTATGTCTGTTGTTTTTATGCAGCTTTAAAAAAAACAAACAAAAACAACCCCCCAAAAAAACAAAACAAAGCTGTAAATGTTTATCCTGTTTTTCTTTTCTCGTGTTGATTTGTAAACATTTGCAGCATGTTGTCAGCTGCTTCGTGCTGTAGATGCGTCTCCTCTCCGAGGCCCTGCGCAGTTTAAAAAAAGATTTCCGTTCCTGTTTTTTCTTGTTTGCTGTTGTTTCCAATGAGGAAGGTGCCTCGCCTGAAACTAGACTCAAAATAACGACAACAAATCTGCCGCCTTGCTAACATTAGCTCACCATACACACTACACCCATCCCCTCCCAGCTCTGTGATCTTGCTGGATAAGTACAGTATGTCCTAAAGTTTGTGGACACTTCTTACAATTTGCTCTGCTACTTCAGGGGCAGCCACTGAGGGATACGGCAGGATCCATTAACTTTGGGATGCTGGTAGAGTGGTGTTTGTGATCTAGAGCTAATCGTTGGTACCTGACCTCATTAATATTTATGTGGTGGAATGCAGTCGCATTTTCACAGCAATGTTCCGGCATCTAGTTTTAATGCTTTCCCAGAAACGTTGCAGGAGCTGTTACTGAAACGACATGAAGACACTTTATAACAGTCTTGGTTTAGAAAGAAATGTTGGATGTCCACAACAGTGACCTCACTGTGAGCAGCTCTCAAGCTCCTTCTGCCAGCGTGGACTGTCAGAGGACATTTCCACAACCTCTCACACACCGCCCAGAGGTCTCTCTCCTCACTCTGTTAACACTCTGGACCTTGCATTTGTCAGACAGCTTAAAGAGCTTTAAAGTGTTGGGCGAGTTTGGAATCAACAAGCTGCAGAGCTGTGGTCATTCTGCCTGCTGGAGGCCAGGGTGCTGGTCAGGGCACTGGGCCAGTGGACTGCGAGTGTAGCTCAGCTCTTGCTTCTCATTAAGATCAGTAAATACACACACGGCTATTGCCCATAAAGGTCTCCTCCTCCACATCATGATTAACAGTGTGTTATACTACAGGCTACACTGTGTATCAGCAGTTATTACAGAATTAAAGTTCTATTACGGCTGTTGTAGCACAGTTATAGCACAGAGGTGCTGTAGTTGTTTATTAATAAACATTAATATTTCTCTGAATGGGCATTATGGGAATATTTTATGCATCTTTCATTCATTGGACGATCCATTGGACATAAAGCAGGATTACACATGGGACAGGATACCAATCCATCACACAGCATCACTCATTCACATCTATAGACAAGTTCACACACTCACCCATTCACTCACAGACACACAGTCAAACACTCTCTCTCAAACCCTGGATCCTGAGACCCAAGTGACACAAGAGTGAGTGACTGGGTGAGTGTGTGATGCTCTGTGATGGACTGCCGCCCGGTTCAGGGTGTGTTCCTGCCTTAATCCCAGGGATTCCAGGTGCTCCATGTCCATCACGACCCTGAACAAGATGAAGCAGTTACAGAAGATGAAGGAATACTCAGAACATGGAGATTCCATACGTTTCCCTTAACAAAGGGCCTTTAAAAACATGTACCTCCTGTTTCCAGAATATTTCTACGATCTTGGTGCTGTTCAACAGAGGTGAGAATTACCATGACAAAACACTCCGGCGTCACAACCCTGCCGGCCTCTAAATATAGAGCAGTGAGGCGGCATCCTGCCTCAAAGACAGCTGGGAAAATTTAATGAGCACTCAAAACTCAAACGCTCCCGTCCCTCCGTCTCCTTCACTCTCTTTCTCTTGCTGTCTTCCGCCTCTCTGTCAGACGCCTGTTGAGTGACAGACGGAAAAGATGAGGAGATTACGCATTCTTTGTTCCAAAAACAAAAGTCAATGCAATGGAGGGGAGGGGAGGAAAGAAAAAGACAAATGTGACGTATGGCGAGGGGGAGAGAGGTGGAGCGAGGGATGGAGCATCGTGGAGAGAGGGAGATGGATGGAGGGGTTGAGAGAGGGACACAGAGCTCATGTTTCATGGAAGAGGAAAATGCAAGAGTTTGTTCTTAAAATATTGCCATTTCCTCCACACACTCCAAATTGTTGGATCAATTAGTTATAAGGAGTTACAAGGAGTGTTTCAGCCCCGACTGAGGCACGAGACAGGACGGCCAATCACAGCAGAGTTTACACATCATATTAAAGGCACAGTAACAACAACAAAAAGATTTGGGAAAATGGCTAAAATGGTTTAAATATTTGGTTTTATAAAACAACACTTAGATCAAAGAATAAATTGAGGGAGGATATACAGGAGCATGAGAGAGAGAGAGAGAGAGAGAGAGAGAGAGACAGAGAGAGAGAGAAAGAGAGAGAGAGAGAGAGAAAGAAAGAGAGAGCGAGAGAGAGAGACAGACAGAGAGAGAGACAGACACACAGAGAGAGAGAGACAGAGAGAGAGAGAGTTAATGGAGGGAAAAAGACTGATGTTAGGAGTTAAATGTAAGTGCGAAGGGCAGACAACCAATATTTCTTCAAAGCTGAAGGACGAATGGAGGACAAAGAGAGTGAAATTGCTCATCTCCAATTCCACTGAGAGTGAAGGCACGCAATCTTTCCATCTCTCTCTCTCTCTCTCTCTCTCTCTCTCTCTCTCTCTCTCTCTTTCTCTCTCTCTCACACACACACACAAACACACACACACACACACATACAAGACATCTCACTTTGGTCTCCCTTCAGCTGCCCCGCCAACACCAATTACTTTAACCCTGCCAAAAGGAAGACCACTCTCTATCCTTCTCTCTCCATCTATCATATCTTTCTCTGCTCCTGGGCGGCAGTTTCTTCCTCTGCTCTATTAACCTGGCCTTTCCTCTGCCCCGAGGCTTGAGAGGAAACATGGTGTGGGGCAGTTGTAGAGTCAGAGTTGGGGAAACTCTGAACACTGATAATTAATTCCTACAGCTGAGAAGTCTCAGACCACCCTCTGTGTGTTTAACTTAATTCGAACAGAGGTTAGATCCAAATCATTTATTTTCCAGACATAAAACTATTGATTATCTCACTACAACGGCACCAGCGAGCAGAAGCAAAAAGGTCAGCATGGGCATGCAGCCCTGTACCCAGCAAGCAGTGATGCACAGTGTCTCAGACACCTCTCTGTCAGAGTAAGTGCTACAGTAGCTCTTCTGGGGGGTACGGTAGGGTTGGGGAAGGTGTCAGTCCAGATTGGCTAGCCCTCACTCCCCACACGCAACACGCACCAGTGAGCTAGTTTCAGTAAACACTGACCACTGCATACAACAAACACCCCACGACACCTGCTGCTTATTAAATACTCCGACCAAAATATTATAACAGTCACAGTGTGGCCCTTGTCAAGGTGTGGATCCTGACACATTCCCATTTTCAGCTTCCAACATCAATTTAAATCACGGATGTTCACACCCTTTTTGACATTAATCACGTCATCGTTTTAATCTTTTGGCTGATTGGTGTCCTTTATTCCTTTATTCCAAATCGTACTTTGTGACGTATAATGCAAAGAAACCTAAAACATTGTTTCACATACTAATTAAATAGTTAATCAGCAGATTATTCCGCCAGTAGAAGTAGTTCCAGCAACTTGTATTTCATTGCTACTGCAGCAGCTAAGTGGTACAGGTTTGGTGAGAACGCTTGCAGTCAGAACTTCAGAGCACTGAACTTCTTGAAACATCCATGGTTTTAAAAAGCGGTGTGTTCTCGAGGCTCATATCACCACTTAGTGTTTGCCCTCCACTGTGTTGTCAGACTTTGATGCTCGTCAACTCACTCTCTGCTGTCCAGAGCTCTGCAGGGTTCACTGGTCTCTGCTGCTCCGAGCTGGACTCCTGCAGGCTAATGAGCCGGAGCTATCCATGGTACCGGAGTAGATTTTTTTTCTCTCCTAAATGCTGCAACATTCTGAATGATATGTACCTCCGTGCCACACACACACACACACACACAGAGACACACACACACACACACAGAGCACACTTCTGTTTTTCCTGCTCACACCTGATTAAAATATAACATATTTATAAACTGTTAAGGAGCTGATTGGTTATAGTTCCACTTCAGGAAATATACAGATGGGCAGTTTCTGCAGTTTTCCGAAGTCAAGAATTACATTCCTGTAATGGCTTGAATGATGTGGAGGGCTTGGGAACTAACCATAAGCTGAAATGTGAATTTACCACTTAGAAGTGCATTATGTAGTAACTATAATATAATATAATAATGTTAATATAATATTAAGTGGGCGCCCCCTCCAGGGTGTATTCCCGATTTGCGCCCAATGATTCCAGGTAGGCTCTGGACCCACCGTGACCCTGAACTGGATAAGCGGTTACATCTATAATGGATAGATGGATAATATTAAGTGATGGACTCCTGATATTTAAATCAACAGTGTAAACATTACACAAATATCTTTAGATATTTGTGTGTATTTTGTGTGT